>NW_028136944.1:0-250340 GCF_965140915.1 Aythya marila | reverse complement strand
GGTTCTTGTTGGTCATCATGTTGGAAAAGTGTAAATTGCATGTTTTGGAGAGCATCAGGTAGGTTTAGTGTCATTTTGGGGTGGATCTATGTTTTTTGGGGATTTTCTTCCAGTTTTGGGGGTGATTCCGTCTTGTTTGGGGTGTTTTTGACTTGTTTTGGCGTCTCCGTTGGGTTTTAGTTGGATCTCGTTGGTCGTTAAGGTAAATGGGAGTGGATTGTGGGTTTTGAAGAAGATCAGGTGAGTTTAGGGTGGTTTGCGGGGAAATTCATAGTTTTTGGTGTTTTTCTTCTGATCCAGTTCTTTTTTGGGGTGGTTTTTGACGTGTTTTGTGTTCTCCGTTGGGTTTCGTTGGGTTTTCCGTGGTCATCATGTTGGAAAATTGTAAATTGCGGGTTTGGAAAACATCAGGTAGGTTTAGGTTGGTTTTGGGATTGGATCTATGGTTTTGGGGGATTTTCTTTCGTTTTTGGAGGTGATCCCGTTCTTTTTTGGGGTGTTTTGATGTGTTTTGGGGTCTCCGTTGGGTTTTGTTGGGTTCTTGTTGGTCATCATGTTGGAAAAGTGTAAATTGTGGGTTTTGGAGAATATCAGGTGAGTTTAAGTTTTTTTGGGTGGTGTATCTATGGTTTTGGGGGTATTCTTCTGTTTTTTTTTTTTTTAGCGTTTTCTTCTGTTTTTGAGGTGGTCCGTTCTTTTTTGGGGTGTTTTTGACATATTTTGGGGTCTCCGTTGGTTTTTGTTGGGTTCTTGTTGTTCATCATGGTGAAAACGGGTAAATTGTGGGTTTTGGAGAACATCAGGTAGGTTTATGAGGACTTTTGGGCAGATTCATGGTTTTTAGGGTTTTCTTCTGTTTTTTTATCCAGTTGTTTTTCGGCGTGTTTTTGACGTGTTTTGGGGTCTCCGTTGGGTTTCATTGGGTTTTCCGTGGTCATCATGGTGGAAAAGTGTAAATTGTGGGTTTTGGAGAACATCAGGTAGATTAGGGTGTTTTTTGGGTGGATCTATGGTTTTGGGGATTTCGTTCCAGTTATGGGTGATCCCGTTCTTTTTTGGGGTGTTTCTGACGTGTTTTGTGTTCTCCGTTGGGTTTCGTTGGGTTTTCCGTGGTCATCATGGTGGAAAAGTGTAAATTGCGGGTTTTGGAGAACATCAGGTAGGTTTATGAGGACTTTTGGGGTGGATTCATGGTATTTGGGGTTTTCTTTTGTTTTTTTTTTTTTTTTTTTTTTTTTTTGGGGGGGGGGTGATCCAATCATTTTTGGGGTGTTTTTGACGTGTTTTGGGGTCTCCGTTGGGTTTTGTGGGGTTCTTGTTGGTCATCATGTTGGAAAAAGTGTAAATTGCGTGTTTTGGAGAACATCAGGTAGGTTTAGGGGGACTTTTGGGGTGGATTCATGGTATTTGGGGTTTTCTTCTGTTTTTTTGGGTGATCCAATTCATTTTTGGAGTGTTTTTGACGTGTTTTGGGGTCTCCGTTGGGTTTTGTGGGGTTCTTGTTGGTCATCATGGTGGAAAAGTGTAAATTGCATGTTTTGGAGAGCATCAGGTAGGTTTAGTGTCATTTTGGGGTGGATCTATGTTTTTTGGGGATTTTCTTCCAGTTTTGGGGGTGATTCCGTTCTTGTTTGGGGTGTTTTTGACTTGTTTTGGCGTCTCCGTTGGGTTTTAGTTGGATTCTCGTTGGTCGTTAAGGTAAATGGGAGTGGATTGTGGGTTTTGAAGAAGATCAGGTGAGTTTAGGGTGGTTTTGCGGGGAAATTCATAGTTTTTGGTGTTTTTCTTCTGATCCAGTTCTTTTTTGGGGTGTTTTTGACGTGTTTTGTGTTCTCCGTTGGGTTTCGTTGGGTTTTCCGTGGTCATCATGTTGGAAAATTGTAAATTGCGGGTTTTGGAAAACATCAGGTAGGTTTACTGTCTTTTTGGGGTGGATCTATGTTTTTTGGGGATTTTCTTCCAGTTTTGGGGGTGTTCCTGTTCTTGTTTGGGGTGTTTTTGACGTTTTTTGTGGTCTCTGTTTTGTTTCGTTGTGTTTTCCTTGTTCATTTTGGTGGAAAAAGCTGAATAGTGGGTTTTGGAGAACATCAGGTATGTTTAGGGCGTTTTTGGGATTTGATCCGTGCTTTTGGGGGATTTTGTTCCAGTTTTGGGGGTGATTCCGTTCTTGTTTGTGGTGTTTTTGATGTGTTTTGTGTTCTCCGTTGGGTTTCGTTGGGTTTTCCTTTGGCATCATGGTGGAAAAGTGTAAATTGTGGGTTCTGGAGAACATCAGGTAGGTTTAGGGGGACTTTTGGGGTGGATTCATGGTATTTGTTTTTTTTTTTTTTCTGTTTCTTTTGGGGGTGATCCCGTTCTTTTTTGGGGTGTTTTTGATGTGTTTTGGGGTCTCCGTTGGGTTTTGTTGGGTTCTTGTTGGTCATCATGTTGGAAAAGTGTAAATTGTGGGTTTTGGAGAATATCAGGTGAGTTTAAGTTTTTTTGGGTGGTGTATCTATGGTTTTGGGGGTATTCTTCTGTTTTTTTTTTTTTTAGCGTTTTCTTCTGTTTTTGAGGTGGTCCCGTTCTTTTTTGGGGTGTTTTTGACATATTTTGGGGTCTCCGTTGGTTTTTGTTGGGTTCTTGTTGTTCATCATGGTGAAAACGGGTAAATTGTGGGTTTTGGAGAACATCAGGTAGGTTTATGAGGACTTTTGGGGCAGATTCATGGTTTTTAGGGTTTTCTTCTGTTTTTTTTCTAGTGATCCAGTTGTTTTTCGGCGTGTTTTTGACGTGTTTTGGGGTCTCCGTTGGGTTTCATTGGGTTTTTCCGTGGTCATCATGGTGGAAAAGTGTAAATTGTGGGTTTTGGAGAACATCAGGTAGGTTTAGGGTGTTTTTTGGGTGGATCTATGGTTTTGGGGGATTTCGTTCCAGTTATGGGGTGATCCCGTTCTTTTTTGGGGTGTTTCTGACGTGTTTTGTGTTCTCCGTTGGGTTTCGTTGGGTTTTCCGTGGTCATCATGGTGGAAAAGTGTAAATTGCGGGTTTTGGAGAACATCAGGTAGGTTTATGAGGACTTTTGGGGTGGATTCATGGTATTTGGGGTTTTCTTCTGTTTTTTTTTTTTTTTTTTTTTTTTTTTGGGGGGGGGTGATCCAATTCATTTTTGGGGTGTTTTTGACGTGTTTTGGGGTCTCCGTTGGGTTTTGTGGGGTTCTTTTTGGTCATCATGTTGGAAAAGTGTAAATTGCGTGTTTTGGAGAACATCAGGTAGGTTTAGTGTCATTTTGGGGTGGATCTATGTTTTTTGGGGATTTTCTTCCAGTTTTGGGGGTGATTCCGTTCTTGTTTGGGGTGTTTTTGACTTGTTTTGGGTCTCCGTTGGGTTTTAGTTGGATTCTCGTTGGTCCTTAAGGTAAATGGGAATGGATTGTGGGTTTTGAAGAAGATCAGGTGAGTTTAGGGTGGTTTTGCGGGGAAAGTCATAGTTTTTGGTGTTTTTTCTTCTGATCCAGTTCTTTTCTGGGGTGTTTTTGACGTGTTTTGGGTTCTCCGTTGGGTTTCGTTGGGTTTTCCGTGGTCATCATGGTGGAAAAGTGTAAATTGTGGGTTTTGGAGAACATCAGGTAGGTTTATGAGGACTTTAGGGCAGATTCAAGGTTTTTAGGGTTTTCTTCTGTTTTTTTCTAGTGATCCAGTTGTTTTTCGGCGTGTTTTTGACGTGTTTTGGGTTCTCCGTTGGGTTTTGTTGGGTTTTCCGTGGTCATCATGGTGGAAAATTTGTAAATTGTGGGTTTTGGAGAACATCAGGTAGGTTTAAGGTGTTTTTTGGGTGGATCTATTGTTTTGGGGGATTTTGTTCCAGTTTTGGGGTGATCCCGTTCTTTTTTGGGGTGTTTCTGACGTGTTTTGGGTTCTCCGTTGGGTTTCGTTGGGTTTTCCGTGGTCATCATGGTGGAAAAGTGTAAATTGTGGGTTTTGGAGAACATCAGGTAGGTTTATGAGGACTTTTGGGGCAGATTCAAGGTTTTTAGGGTTTTCTTCTGTTTTTTTCTAGTGATCCAGTTGTTTTTCGGTGTGTTTTTGACGTGTTTTGGGGTCTCCGTTGGGTTTCGTTGGGTTTTCCGTGGTCATCATGGTGGAAAAGTGTAAATTGTGGGTTTTGGAGAACATCAGGTAGGTTTAGGGGGACTTTTGGGGTGGATTCATGGTATTTGGGGATTTCTTCTGTTTTATTTTTTGGGGGTGATCCAATTCATTTTTGGGGTGTTTTTGACGTGTTTTGGGGTCTCCGTTGGGTTTTGTTGGGTTCTTGTTGGTCATCATGTTGGAAAAGTGTAAATTGCATGTTTTGGAGAGCATCAGGTAGGTTTAGTGTCATTTTGGGGTGGATCTATGTTTTGGGGGGATTTTCTTCCAGTTTTGGGGGTGATTCCGTTCTTGTTTGGGGTGTTTTTGACTTGTTTTGGGGTCTCCGTTGGGTTTTAGTTGGATTCTCGTTGGTCGTTAAGGTAAATGGGAGTGGATTGTGGGTTTTGAAGAAGATCAGGTGAGTTTAGGGTGGTTTTGCGGGGAAATTCATAGTTTTTGGTGTTTTTTCTTCTGATCCAGTTCTTTTTTGGGGTGTTTTTGACGTGTTTTGGGTTCTCCGTTGGGTTTCGTTGGGTTTTCCGTGGTCATCATGTTGGAAAAGTGTAAATTGCATGTTTTGGAGAGCATCAGGTAGGTTTACTGTCTTTTTGGGGTGGATCTATGTTTTTTGGGGATTTTCTTCCAGGTTTGGGGGTGTTCCTGTTCTTGTTTGGGGTGTTTTTGACGTTTTTTGTGGTCTCTGTTTTGTTTCGTTGTGTTTTCCTTGTTCATTTTGGTGGAAAAAGCTGAATAGTGGGTTTTGGAGAACATCAGGTATGTTTAGGGCGTTTTTGGGATTTGATCCATGCTTTTTGGGGATTTTGTTCCAGTTTTGGGGGTGATTCCGTTCTTGTTTGTGGTGTTTTTGATGTGTTTTGTGTTCTCCGTTGGGTTTCGTTGGGTTTTCCTTTGGCATCATGGTGGAAAAGTGTAAATTGTGGGTTCTGGAGAACATCAGGTAGGTTTAGGGGGACTTTTGGGGTGGATTCATGGTATTTGTTTTTTTTTTTTTCTGTTTTTTTTTTGGGGTGATCCCGTTCTTGTTTGTGGTGTTTTTGATGTGTTTTGTGTTCTCCGTTGGGTTTCGTTGGTTTTTCCTTTGGCATCATGGTGGAAAAGTGTAAATTGTGGGTTTTGGAGAATATCAGGTGAGTTTAAGTTTTTTTGGGTGGTGTATCTATGGTTTTGGGGGAATTCTTCTGTTTTTTTTTTTTAGCGTTTTCTTCTGTTTTTGAGGTGGTCCCGTTCTTTTTTGGGGTGTTTTTGACATATTTTGGGGTCTCCGTTGGTTTTTGTTGGGTTCTTGTTGTTCATCATGGTGAAAACGGGTAAATTGTGGGTTTTGGAGAACATCAGGTAGGTTTATGAGGACTTTTGGGGCAGATTCATGGTTTTTAGGGTTTTCTTCTGTTTTTTTCTAGTGATCCAGTTGTTTTTCGGCGTGTTTTTGACGTGTTTTGGGGTCTCCGTTGGGTTTCATTGGGTTTTCCGTGGTCATCATGGTGGAAAAGTGTAAATTGTGGGTTTTGGAGAACATCAGGTAGGTTTAGTGTCGTTTTGGGGTGGATCTATGGTTTTGGGGGATTTTGTTCCAGTTATGGGGTGATCCCGTTCTTTTTTGGGGTGTTTCTGACGTGTTTTGTGTTCTCCGTTGGGTTTCGTTGGGTTTTCCGTGGTCATCATGGTGGAAAAGTGTAAATTGTGGGTTTTGGAGAACATCAGGTAGGTTTAGGGGGACTTTTGGGGTGGATTCATGGTATTTGGGGTTTTCTTCTGTTTTTTTTTTTTTTTGGGGGGGGGTGATCCAATTCATTTTTGGGGTGTTTTTGACGTGTTTTGGGTTCTCCGTTGGGTTTTGTTGGGTTCTTGTTGGTCATCATGTTGGAAAAGTGTAAATTGCATGTTTTGGAGAACATCAGGTAGGTTTAGTGTCGTTTTGGGGTGGATCTATGTTTTTTGGGGATTTTCTTCCAGTTTTGGGGGTGATTCCGTTCTTGTTTGGGGTGTTTTTGACTTGATTTGGGGTCTCCGTTGGGTTTTAGTTGGATTCTCGTTGGTCGTTAAGGTAAATGGGAATGGATTGTGGGTTTTGAAGAAGATCAGGTGAGTTTAGGGTGGTTTTGCGGGGAAATTCATAGTTTTTGGTGTCTTTTCTTCTGATCCAGTTCTTTTTTGGGGTGTTTTTGACGTGTTTTGGGTTCTCCGTTGGGTTTCGTTGGGTTTTCCGTGGTCATCATGGTGGAAAAGTGTAAATTGTGGGCTTTGGAGAACATCAGGTAGGTTTATGAGGACTTTTGGGGCAGATTCATGGTTTTTATGGTTTTCTTCTGTTTTTTTCTAGTGATCCAGTTCTTTTTTGGTGAATTTTGACGTGTTTTGGGTTCTCCGTTGGGTTTCGTTGGGTTTTCCGTGGTCATCATGGTGGAAAAGTGTAAATTGTGGGTTTTGGAGAACATCAGGTAGATTTAGGGTGTTTTTTGGGTGGATCTATGGTTTTGGGGGATTTTGTTCCAGTTTTGGGGTGATACCAATCATTTTTGGGGTGTTTTTGACGTGTTTTGGGTTCTCCGTTGGGTTTTGTTGGGTTTTCCGTGGTCATCATGGTGGAAAAGTGCAAATTGTGGGTTTTGGAGAACATCAGGTAGGTTTATGAGGACTTTTGGGGCAGATTCAAGGTTTTTAGGGTTTTCTTCTGTTTTTTTCTAGTGATCCAGTTGTTTTTCGGCGTGTTTTTGACGTGTTTTGGGTTCTCCGTTGGGTTTCGTTGGGTTTTCCGTGGTCATCATGGTGGAAAAGTGTAAATTGTGGGTTTTGGAGAACATCAGGTAGGTTTAGGGTGTTTTTTGGGTGGATCTATGGTTTTGGGGGATTTTGTTCCAGTTTTGGGGTGATCCCGTTCTTTTTTGGGGTGTTTCTGACGTGTTTTGGGTTCTCCTTTGGGTTTCGTTGGGTTTTCCGTGGTCATCATGGTGGAAAAGTGTAAATTGTGGGTTTTGGAGAACATCAGGTAGGTTTATGAGGACTTTTGGGGCAGATTCAAGGTTTTTAGGGTTTTCTTCTGTTTTTTTCTAGTGATCCAGTTGTTTTTCGGTGTGTTTTTGACGTGTTTTGGGGTCTCCGTTGGGTTTCGTTGGGTTTTCCGTGGTCATCATGGTGGAAAAGTGTAAATTGTGGGTTTTGGAGAACATCAGGTAGATTTAGGGTGTTTTTTGGGTGGATCTATGGTTTTGGGGGATTTTGTTCCAGTTTTGGGGTGATCCCGATCATTTTTGGGGTGTTTCTGACGTTTTTTGGGTTCTCCGTTGGGTTTCGTTGGGTTTTCCGTGGTCATCATGGTGGAAAAGTGCAAATTGTGGGTTTTGGAGAACATCAGGTAGGTTTATGAGGACTTTTGGGGCAGATTCAAGGTTTTTAGGGTTTTCTTCTGTTTTTTTCTAGTGATCCAGTTGTTTTTCGGCGTGTTTTTGACGTGTTTTGGGTTCTCCGTTGGGTTTCGTTGGGTTTTCCGTGGTCATCATGGTGGAAAAGTGTAAATTGTGGGTTTTGGAGAACATCAGGTAGGTTTAGGGTGTTTTTTGGGTGGATCTATGGTTTTGGGGGATTTTGTTCCAGTTTTGGGGTGATCCCGTTCTTTTTTGGGGTGTTTCTGACGTGTTTTGGGTTCTCCTTTGGGTTTCGTTGGGTTTTCCGTGGTCATCATGGTGGAAAAGTGTAAATTGTGGGTTTTGGAGAACATCAGGTAGGTTTAGGGGGACTTTTGGGGTGGATTCATGGTATTTGGGGTTTTCTTCTGTTTTATTTTTTGGGGGTGATCCAATTCATTTTTGGAGTGCTTTTTGACGTGTTTTGGGTTCTCCGTTGGGTTTTGTTGGGTTCTTGTTGGTCATCATGTTGGAAAAGTGTAAATTGCATGTTTTGGAGAGCATCAGGTAGGTCTAGTGTCATTTTGGGGTGGATCTATGTTTTGGGGGGATTTTCTTCCAGTTTTGGGGGTGATTCCGTTCTTGTTTGGGGTGTTTTTGACTTGTTTTGGGGTCTCCGTTGGGTTTTAGTTGGATTCTCATTGGTCGTTAAGGTAAATGGGAGTGGATTGTGGGTTTTGAAGAAGATCAGGTGAGTTTAGGGTGGTTTTGCGGGGAAATTCATAGTTTTTGGTGTTTTTTCTTCTGATCCAGTTCTTTTTTGGGGTGTTTTTGACGTGTTTTGGGGTCTCCGTTGGGTTTCGTTGGGTTTTCCGTGGTCATCATGTTGGAAAAGTGTAAATTGCATGTTTTGGAGAGCATCAGGTAGGTTTACTGTCTTTTTGGGGTGGATCTATGTTTTTTGGGGATTTTCTTCCAGTTTGGGGGGTGATCCTGTTCTTGTTTGGGGTGTTTTTGACGTTTTTTGTGGTCTCTGTTTTGTTTCGTTGTGTTTTCCTTGTTCATTTTGGTGGAAAAAGCTGAATAGTGGGTTTTGGAGAACATCAGGTATGTTTAGGGCGTTTTTGGGATTTGATCCGTGCTTTTTGGGGATTTTGTTCCAGTTTTGGGGGTGATTCCGTTCTTGTTTGTGGTGTTTTTGATGTGTTTTGTGTTCTCCGTTGGGTTTCGTTGGGTTTTCCTTTGGCATCATGGTGGAAAAGTGTAAATTGTGGGTTCTGGAGAACATCAGGTAGGTTTAGGGGGACTTTTGGGGTGGATTCATGGTATTTGTTTTTTTTTTTCTGTTTTTTTTTTGGGGTGATCCCGTTCTTGTTTGTGGTGTTTTTGATGTGTTTTGTGTTCTCCGTTGGGTTTCGTTGGTTTTTCCTTTGGCATCATGGTGGAAAAGTGTAAATTGTGGGTTTTGGAGAATATCAGGTGAGTTTAAGTTTTTTTGGGTGGTGTATCTATGGTTTTGGGGGAATTCTTCTGTTTTTTTTTTTAGCGTTTTCTTCTGTTTTTGAGGTGGTCCCGTTCTTTTTTGGGGTGTTTTTGACATATTTTGGGGTCTCCGTTGGTTTTTGTTGGGTTCTTGTTGTTCATCATGGTGAAAACGGGTAAATTGTGGGTTTTGGAGAACATCAGGTAGGTTTATGAGGACTTTTGGGGCAGATTCATGGTTTTTAGGGTTTTCTTCTGTTTTTTTCTAGTGATCCAGTTGTTTTTCGGCGTGTTTTTGACGTGTTTTGGGGTCTCCGTTGGGTTTCATTGGGTTTTCCGTGGTCATCATGGTGGAAAAGTGTAAATTGTGGGTTTTGGAGAACATCAGGTAGGTTTAGTGTCGTTTTGGGGTGGATCTATGGTTTTGGGGGATTTTGTTCCAGTTATGGGGTGATCCCGTTCTTTTTTGGGGTGTTTCTGACGTGTTTTGTGTTCTCCGTTGGGTTTCGTTGGGTTTTCCGTGGTCATCATGGTGGAAAAGTGTAAATTGTGGGTTTTGGAGAACATCAGGTAGGTTTAGGGGGACTTTTGGGGTGGATTCATGGTATTTGGGGTTTTCTTCTGTTTTGTTTTTTTTTTGGGGGGGGTGATCCAATTCATTTTTGGGGTGTTTTTGACGTGTTTTGGGTTCTCCGTTGGGTTTTGTTGGGTTCTTGTTGGTCATCATGTTGGAAAAGTGTAAATTGCATGTTTTGGAGAACATCAGGTAGGTTTAGTGTCGTTTTGGGGTGGATCTATGTTTTTTGGGGTGTTTTCTTCCAGTTTTGGGGGTGATTCCGTTCTTGTTTGGGGTGTTTTTGACTTGTTTTGGGGTCTCCGTTGGGTTTTAGTTGGATTCTCGTTGGTCGTTAAGGTAAATGGGAATGGATTGTGGGTTTTGAAGAAGATCAGGTGAGTTTAGGGTGGTTTTGCGGGGAAATTCATAGTTTTTGGTGTCTTTTCTTCTGATCCAGTTCTTTTTTGGGGTGTTTTTGACGTGTTTTGGGTTCTCCGTTGGGTTTCGTTGGGTTTTCCGTGGTCATCATGGTGGAAAAGTGTAAATTGTTGGTTTTGGAGAACATCAGGTAGATTTAGGGTGTTTTTTGGGTGGATCTATGGTTTTGGGGGATTTTGTTCCAGTTTTGGGGTGATCCCGTTCTTTTTTGGGGTGTTTCTGACGTGTTTTGGGTTCTCCGTTGGGTTTCGTTGGGTTTTCCGTGGTCATCATGGTGGAAAAGTGTAAATTGTGGGTTTTGGAGAACATCAGGTAGGTTTATGAGGACTTTTGGGGCAGATTCAAGGTTTTTAGGGTTTTCTTCTGTTTTTTTCTAGTGATCCAGTTGTTTTTCGGTGTGTTTTTGACGTGTTTTGGGGTCTCCGTTGGGTTTCGTTGGGTTTTCCGTGGTCATCATGGTGGAAAAGTGTAAATTGTGGGTTTTGGAGAACATCAGGTAGATTTAGGGTGTTTTTTGGGTGGATCTATGGTTTTGGGGGATTTTGTTCCAGTTTTGGGGTGATCCCGATCATTTTTGGGGTGTTTCTGACGTGTTTTGGGTTCTCCGTTGGGTTTCGTTGGGTTTTCCGTGGTCATCATGGTGGAAAAGTGCAAATTGTGGGTTTTGGAGAACATCAGGTAGGTTTATGAGGACTTTTGGGGCAGATTCAAGGTTTTTAGGGTTTTCTTCTGTTTTTTTCTAGTGATCCAGTTGTTTTTCGGCGTGTTTTTGACGTGTTTTGGGTTCTCCGTTGGGTTTCGTTGGGTTTTCCGTGGTCATCATGGTGGAAAAGTGTAAATTGTGGGTTTTGGAGAACATCAGGTAGGTTTAGGGTGTTTTTTGGGTGGATCTATGGTTTTGGGGGATTTTGTTCCAGTTTTGGGGTGATCCCGTTCTTTTTTGGGGTGTTTCTGACGTGTTTTGGGTTCTCCTTTGGGTTTCGTTGGGTTTTCCGTGGTCATCATGGTGGAAAAGTGTAAATTGTGGGTTTTGGAGAACATCAGGTAGGTTTATGAGGACTTTTGGGGCAGATTCAAGGTTTTTAGGGTTTTCTTCTGTTTTTTTCTAGTGATCCAGTTGTTTTTCGGTGTGTTTTTGACGTGTTTTGGGTTCTCCGTTGGGTTTCGTTGGGTTTTCCGTGGTCATCATGGTGGAAAAGTGTAAATTGTGGGTTTTGGAGAACATCAGGTAGGTTTAGGGGGACTTTTGGGGTGGATTCATGGTATTTGGGGTTTTCTTCTGTTTTATTTTTTGGGGGTGATCCAATTCATTTTTGGAGTGTTTTTTGACGTGTTTTGGGTTCTCCGTTGGGTTTTGTTGGGTTCTTGTTGGTCATCATGTTGGAAAAGTGTAAATTGCATGTTTTGGAGAGCATCAGGTAGGTCTAGTGTCATTTTGGGGTGGATCTATGTTTTGGGGGGATTTTCTTCCAGTTTTGGGGGTGATTCCGTTCTTGTTTGGGGTGTTTTTGACTTGTTTTGGGGTCTCCGTTGGGTTTTAGTTGGATTCTCGTTGGTCGTTAAGGTAAATGGGAGTGGATTGTGGGTTTTGAAGAAGATCAGGTGAGTTTAGGGTGGTTTTGCGGGGAAATTCATAGTTTTTGGTGTTTTTTCTTCTGATCCAGTTCTTTTTTGGGGTGTTTTTGACGTGTTTTGGGGTCTCCGTTGGGTTTCGTTGGGTTTTCCGTGGTCATCATGTTGGAAAAGTGTAAATTGCATGTTTTGGAGAGCATCAGGTAGGTTTACTGTCTTTTTGGGGTGGATCTATGTTTTTTGGGGATTTTCTTCCAGTTTTGGGGGTGATCCTGTTCTTGTTTGGGGTGTTTTTGACGTTTTTTGTGGTCTCTGGTTTGTTTCGTTGTGTTTTCCTTGTTCATTTTGGTGGAAAAAGCTGAATAGTGGGTTTTGGAGAACATCAGGTATGTTTAGGGCGTTTTTGGGATTTGATCCGTGCTTTTTGGGGATTTTGTTCCAGTTTTGGGGGTGATTCCGTTCTTGTTTGTGGTGTTTTTGATGTGTTTTGTGTTCTCCGTTGGGTTTCGTTGGGTTTTCCTTTGGCATCATGGTGGAAAAGTGTAAATTGTGGGTTCTGGAGAACATCAGGTAGGTTTAGGGGGACTTTTGGGGTGGATTCATGGTATTTGTTTTTTTTTTTCTGTTTTTTTTTGGGGTGATCCCGTTCTTGTTTGTGGTGTTTTTGATGTGTTTTGGGGTCTCCGTGGGGTTTTGTTGGGTTCTTGTTGGTCATCATGTTGGAAAAGTGTAAATTGTGGGTTTTGGAGAATATCAGGTGAGTTTAAGTTTTTTTGGGTGGTGTATCTATGGTTTTGGGGGAATTCTTCTGTTTTTTTTTTTAGCGTTTTCTTCTGTTTTTGAGGTGGTCCCGTTCTTTTTTGGGGTGTTTTTGACATATTTTGGGGTCTCCGTTGGTTTTTGTTGGGTTCTTGTTGTTCATCATGGTGAAAACGGGTAAATTGTGGGTTTTGGAGAACATCAGGTAGGTTTATGAGGACTTTTGGGGCAGATTCATGGTTTTTAGGGTTTTCTTCTGTTTTTTTCTAGTGATCCAGTTGTTTTTCGGCGTGTTTTTGACGTGTTTTGGGGTCTCCGTTGGGTTTCATTGGGTTTTCCGTGGTCATCATGGTGGAAAAGTGTAAATTGTGGGTTTTGGAGAACATCAGGTAGGTTTAGTGTCGTTTTGGGGTGGATCTATGTTTTTGGGGGATTTTCTTCCAGTTTTGGGGGTGATTCCGTTCTTGTTTGGGGTGTTTTTGACTTGTTTTGGGGTCTCCGTTGGGTTTTAGTTGGATTCTCGTTGGTCCTTAAGGTAAATGGGAATGGATTGTGGGTTTTGAAGAAGATCAGGTGAGTTTAGGGTGGTTTTGCAGGGAAATTCATAGTTTTTGGTGTCTTTTCTTCTGATCCTGTTCTTTTTTGGGGTGTTTTTGACGTGTTTTGGGTTCTCCGTTGGGTTTCGTTGGGTTTTCCGTGGTCATCATGGTGGAAAAGTGTAAATTGTGGGTTTTGGAGAACATCAGGTAGGTTTATGAGGACTTTTGGGGCAGATTCATGGTTTTTAGGGTTTTCTTCTGTTTTTTTCTAGTGATCCAGTTGTTTTTCGGTGTGTTTTTGACGTGTTTTGGGGTCTCCGTTGGGTTTTGTTGGGTTTTCCGTGGTCATCATGGTGGAAAAGTGTAAATTGTGCGTTTTGGAGAACATCAGGTAGGTTTAGGGGGACTTTTGGGGTGGATTCATGGTATTTGGGATTTTCTTCTGTTTTTTTTTTTTTTTTTTTTTGGGGTGCGGGAGATCCAATTCATTTTTGGGGTGTTTTTGACGTGTTTTGGGGTCTCCGTTGGGTTTTAGTTGGATTCTCGTTGGTCCTTAAGGTAAATGGGAATGGATTGTGGGTTTTGAAGAAGATCAGGTGAGTTTAGGGTGGTTTTGCGGGGAAATTCATAGTTTTTGGTGTCTTTTCTTCTGATCCAGTTCTTTTTTGGGGTGTTTTTGACGTGTTTTGGGTTCTCCGTTGGGTTTCGTTGGGTTTTCCGTGGTCATCATGTTGGAAAAGTGTAAATTGCGGGTTTTGGAGAACATCAGGTAGGTTTACTGTCTTTTTGGGGTGGATCTATGTTTTTTGGGGATTTTCTTCCAGTTTTGGGGGTGATCCTGTTCTTGTTTGGGGTGTTTTTGACGTTTTTTGTGGTCTCTGTTTTGTTTCGTTGTGTTTTCCTTGTTCATTTTGGTGGAAAAAGCTGAATAGTGGGTTTTGGAGAACATCAGGTATGTTTAGGGCGTTTTTGGGATTTGATCCGTGCTTTTTGGGGATTTTGTTCCAGTTTTGGGGGTGATTCCGTTCTTGTTTGTGGTGTTTTTGATGTGTTTTGTGTTCTCCGTTGGGTTTCGTTGGGTTTTCCTTTGGCATCATGGTGGAAAAGTGTAAATTGTGGGTTTTGGAGAACATCAGGTAGGTTTAGGGGGACTTTTGGGGTGGATTCATGGTATTTGTTTTTTTTTTTCTGTTTTTTTTTTGGGGTGATCCCGTTCTTTTTTGGGGTGTTTTTGATGTGTTTTGGGGTCTCCGTGGGGTTTTGTTGGGTTCTTGTTGGTCATCATGTTGGAAAAGTGTAAATTGTGGGTTTTGGAGAATATCAGGTGAGTTTAAGTTTTTTTGGGTGGTGTATCTATGGTTTTGGGGGAATTCTTCTGTTTTTTTTTTTAGCGTTTTCTTCTGTTTTTGAGGTGGTCCCGTTCTTTTTTGGGGTGTTTTTGACATATTTTGGGGTCTCCGTTGGTTTTTGTTGGGTTCTTGTTGTTCATCATGGTGAAAACGGGTAAATTGTGGGTTTTGGAGAACATCAGGTAGGTTTATGAGGACTTTTGGGGCAGATTCATGGTTTTTAGGGTTTTCTTCTGTTTTTTTCTAGTGATCCAGTTGTTTTTCGGCGTGTTTTTGACGTGTTTTGTGGTCTCTGTTTTGTTTCGTTGTGTTTTCCTTGTTCATTTTGGTGGAAAAAGCTGAATAGTGGGTTTTGGAGAACATCAGGTATGTTTAGGGTGTTTTTTGGGTGGATCTATGGTTTTGGGGGATTTTGTTCCAGTTTTGGGGTGATCCCGTTCTTTTTTGGGGTGTTTTTGACGTGTTTTGTGTTCTCCGTTGGGTTTCGTTGGGTTTTCCGTGGTCATCATGGTGGAAAAGTGTAAATTGTGGGTTTTGGAGAACATCAGGTAGGTTTAGGGGGACTTTTGGGGTGGATTCATGGTATTTGGGGTTTTCTTCTGTTTTATTTTTTGGGGGTGATCCAATTCATTTTTGGAGTGTTTTTTGACGTGTTTTGGGTTCTCCGTTCGGTTTTGTGGAGTTCTTGTTGGTCATCATGTTGGAAAAGTGTAAATTGCATGTTTTGGAGAGCATCAGGTAGGTTTAGTGTCATTTTGGGGTGGATCTATGTTTTGGGGGGATTTTCTTCCAGTTTTGGGGGTGATTCCGTTCTTGTTTGGGGTGTTTTTGACTTGTTTTGGGGTCTCCGTTGGGTTTTAGTTGGATTCTCGTTGGTCGTTAAGGTAAATGGGAGTGGATTGTGGGTTTTGAAGAAGATCAGGTGAGTTTAGGGTGGTTTTGCGGGGAAATTCATAGTTTTTGGTGTTTTTTCTTCTGATCCAGTTCTTTTTTGGGGTGTTTTTGACGTGTTTTGGGGTCTCCGTTGGGTTTCGTTGGGTTTTCCGTGGTCATCATGTTGGAAAAGTGTAAATTGCATGTTTTGGAGAGCATCAGGTAGGTTTACTGTCTTTTTGGGGTGGATCTATGTTTTTTGGGGATTTTCTTCCAGTTTGGGGGGTGATCCTGTTCTTGTTTGGGGTGTTTTTGACGTTTTTTGTGGTCTCTGTTTTGTTTCGTTGTGTTTTCCTTGTTCATTTTGGTGGAAAAAGCTGAATAGTGGGTTTTGGAGAACATCAGGTAGGTTTAGGGTGGTTTTGGGATTGGATCTGTGCTTTTTGGGGATTTTCTTCCAGTTTATGGGTGATCCCTTTCTTTTTTGGGGTGTTTTTGACATATTTTGGTGTCTCCTTTTGGGTTTTCGTTTGGTTCATGTTGGTCATCATGGTGAAAATTGTAAATTTTTGGGGGGGGAAGTTTCTTCCAGTTTTGGGGGTGATCCCGTTCTTTTTTGGGGTGTTTTTGACATGTTTTGGGGTTTCTGTTGGGTTTCGTTGGGTTTTCTGTTTTCATGGTGGTGGAAAAGTGTAAATTGTGGGTTTTGGAGAACTTCAGGTAGGTTTAGGCTGTTTTTGGGGTGGATCTATTTTTTTGGGGTTTTCTTTCGTTTTGGGGGGTTATCCCATTCTTTTTTGGGGTGTTTTTGATGTGTTTTGAGGTCTCCGTTTGTTTTTTTTGGGTTTCCATTGGGTTTTCTGGTGGTTGGGAGTGGATTGTACATTTAGGAGAACATCAGGTAGGTTTAAGGGTTTTTTGGGTTGTTAAATCACATTTTTTCTTCTGATTCGGTTCGCTTTTGGGGTGTTTTTGACGTGTTTTGTGGTTTCCATTGCGTTTCGTTGAGTTTTGACAAATTGACAAATCCTTGAAGTCCCTTTTGATTGCTCACAGGCTATGCGTTGCCACTCCTTCTCCTCCCAGATATAGCGCGAGCAATCGGTAATAGTCTGACGGTTGAACCAAGCTGGGAAGCCTCCTTGTGATGTCCTAACCCAGGCCCTAGGAAGGCAGCAGATTTCCCTTAGAGGAGGGTCCCTTCTACATATTGGACCCTCTGTTCCGCTGATTGATAAATCACCCACAACTAAAACTCACCTTTTCTTCCTGCTGCCTGTGGTCACTATACGGGGGGGTTGGCTTTTCCAACCCTGCCAATATCTCTGGTGGAGAGGGATTATAGCCTTTTCCATCCATCGATTGCCTTTCGGCCTCCAGGGCCTTATACCTGTTGCGCAGGTGTACCTGATAGTGTGATATGGTTGAGATTTTGATAAAATTGCAAACACAAACATTAAAGTGATTACTGGTATCTACCACAGCATTATCTACGCCTATAGAATCACAATGACTTCTCATGCAAACACAACCTTTCCCAATATATACAAGTACAGTATCAAGGGTTTCATTAGGATGTATCTCAACGTGGCAAATATTTTGCTCAGTGTCAAGACAAATGTCTTGGGATTCCAGCGTGTTACTTTCACAGATGGAACTTTTTTGTTCACGCACAATGCATGCATTTACATCAATTGTTTGCCACTTTCCTCCCTTTTGATGGGCCCATACTTTATGCCCTTTAGTATAAAGTATAGTTCCATTATGATTGAGTCCTAATGCAATGATTGGCTATACATTGTATACGGTGGCATTACTTATAGTAAGTATAAAGGACACAATTTGATCATTTTCTGCATAAAGGGTAAAGTTGACTAATTGCAACCATGCTTGAAAATCTTTTTCAAATTCTGAAGCATTATCCCAAATAAATTTTCGAATTTCAGTGGACAAAGTTCCTCCTTCTCCCTGTCTCTAATAATAGCTGCTGCTAAAGATTGTATACATTACTGCGTTTGGATACAGCTCCAAGCAAGGGAGGTATTGCCTTAGCTTTTTCCAAGGGCATGTACAATTAATTGATGATATAGAAGCCATTGCTTTGCTAAAGACAATAAGGATGATTTTTATTGGATGATCGAGTTACTGTAGTCAGAAACTAAACCTAACCCTAACCTAACCCTAACACTAACCCAACCCTAAACCTAACCCTAACCCTAACGGCTGCCCGCAGATCTAAACCTAACGCTCAAACCCTAATCCTAACCCTAACCCTAACCCTAACCCAAACACTAAAGCTAAACCTAACCCTAACCCTTACCCTAAACCTAACCCTAACGTAACCCTAACCCTAACCCTATTCCTAACACTAACCCTAACCCTAACCCTAACCCTAATCCAAACAGAACCCTAAACCTTACCCTAACCCTAACCCTAAACCTAACCCTAACCCTAAATCTAACCCTAACATAACCCTAACCCTAAGCCTAAGCCTAAGCCTAACCCTAACACTAACCCTAACGGAACCCTAACCCTAACCCTAACAAAACCCTAAACCTAACCCTAACCATAAACCTAAACCTAATCCTAACGCTAACCCTAACCCTAACCCTAACAGAACCCTAACCCTAACCGAAACCCTAAACCTAAACCTAAACCTAACCTAACCCTAACCCTAACCCTAAACCTAACCCTAACCCTAACCCTAACCTTAACCCTAACCCTAACCCTAACCCTAACCCTAACCCTAAACCTAACCCTAACCCTAACCCTAAACCTAAACATAACCCTAACCCTAACCCTAACCCTAACCCTAACCCTAACCCTAATCCTAACCCGAACCCTAACCCTAACCCTAACCCTAACCCTCTAACCCTAACCCTAACCCTAATCCTAACCCGAACCCTAACCCTAACCCTAACCCTAACCCTAATCCTAACCCTAACAACCCTAACCCTAACCCCTAACCCTAACCCTAACCCCTAACCCTAGCCCTAACCCTAACAATAACCCCCAACCCCAACCCTCACCCGAAACCCTAACTCTAGCCCCAGCCCTAGCCCCTAACCCTAACCCTAGTTCCCGAGAACTACATCTCCCGGTATGCTCTGCGCATTCAACATGGCCTCCCGGACGTCCCGAATCCGAAAACTACATTTCCCGGCATACTCTGGGTACGCAACATGGCCTCCCGGAAGTCCGGAGTCCCGAGAACTACATCTCCCGGCATGCTCTGGGCACACAACATGGCCTCCCAGTGCCGGAAAACTACACCTACCAGCATTCCCCGCACAGCCAGCATGGCCAATCACAGGCCAAGTGCTCAAGAACTGCATTTACCAGCACTCACTGGAACCGTCACCGCCCTTACAAAAAAAGCCTCAAGCCCTAACATCCAAAAAACCTCGAAACCCCTACAGACCTAACCCAAACTATTTACCACACTAAACCCCTGAAGACCTATGCCTAAAACCCCTAACCCAAAATCTTAGGATGCTCAAAACCCAAACCCAACCCAAAACGTTAGGAATGCTCAAAGCCCTAGCCCAAACACTTAGGGCGCTCCAAACCCTAACCCCAAAACATTAAGACGCAAAAAACCCTAACCCAAAAACTTAGGGTAATACACCATAAATGTTTGTTCATTGTCTTTTGTATTATAAAAACAAGGAGTTCTGTTTGAGGAGCGGGAGTTGCGAAAGCTCCCTGCTGAAGTAAGGAGCTGCATAATGCTTGCCTAGACACTATGAAAATTCTTTTGCTTAATTTTCTTTTTAAAGAGATTTAAATTCTTAAAAATTCTTTTGCGCGCAACAGTGCGCGCAGTCGCAGAATATACCAGGATGTGCTGCGTAATCCCGGAATTAGCAAGGTATAAAAAGGGACCCTGGCAGGGGTGAGGTGCGTGCCGTTGGCGGAGCTGAGACTCCCCGGTTGCCCAGTGCTGTTTTGCTTGATGTTTGCTTACTCAATAAATTCCTTTCTATGATTAATACAATGCTCTCTGAAAATTAATTAAGGGGGCAACTTATAACACTTTGGACGCTCAAAACCCAAACCCCAAAACTTTGGACGCTCAAAACCCTATCCCGAAAACACTAGGACGCTCCAAACCCTATCCCGAAAACAGGACGCTCAAAGCCCTAACCCAAAAACATTAGGATGCTCCAAGCCCTAACCCAAAAACATTCGGACGCTCAAAACCCAAACCCAAAACATTAAGATGCTCCAAACCCTATCCGGAAAACATTAGGAAGCTCAAAGACCTATCCCAAAAACTTAGGACGCTCAAAACCCTATCCTGGAAACACTGAGATGCTCAGAACCCTATCCTGAAAATTTAGGACGCTCCAAACCCTAACCCAAAAACATTAGGACGCTCAAAGCCCCAACCCAAAACATTAGGACGCTCCAAACCCTATCCTGGAAACATTAAGATGCTCAAAACCCTATCCTGAAAACTGAGGATGCTCATTACCCAGACCCAAAATATTAAGATGCTCAAAACCCTAACCCAACTACTTAGGATGCTTGAAAGCCGATCCCAAAAAATTAGGGCACACAAAAGCCTAACCCCAAAAATTAAGATGCTCAAAATCCAAACCCCCAAAATTAGGATACTCAAAACCCTGGCCCTGGAGAACCTAACCTGAAAAAACAAAACAAACAAAACAAAAAAAGATCTTAAAACCCTAACCGTAAATAACTGACCAAAAATAAAACCTTAAGACTCTAACCCTAAAAAACATATCAACACTACAACCCAAAAAACTCTAATACCCTAACACGCTAACCCTGAAACCCTTAAAACCCTAACCCCCAAACCCTTAAAACCCTAACCGTTAAAACTCCAACCCTAAAAACCTTAAAATCCTAAACATAAACCCTGAAACCCCTTACCCTGAAACCCAACCCTAGTGCCCAATCCCTGAAACCTTAAAACCCTGAATCAATCTGTAGCAAATAGCATAGGCTGAGTCGAGGATCTCAGTACAGTAGCATTATTATTCGAGATTACAATGGCGGGTGTCCCACAAGCAGGAGGGTGCCTACTAATTCCATACACAGTTTATACACTTTTTTTTTCTGCCGAGGACCGGGACCCTCCCCTGTTTCCCCTTTAACTGTGCTATTCAAGGTTCATAATCTAGCTGGTGCTTCACAGAAAATACACAGCTGCTGGCCTGTTACAAGTCACATTTCTTTTGAGGTTTTTACTCTTTGAGGTGGTAATGTTTCTTACGCCGTGATTTCCACCTAATTGCTGTAAGGATTCTGGTTGTCTGCGTTTTACAAGGTTGTCTGTTATAATAAATAAAAGTCCCAAATAGGATTACAATCAAAGTTTACAATTCACTGAATGAATAGAGGTAAGCAAACAGTGCTGGGTACGCCGGGAGTCTCTGCTCCACCAAGACGCGCACCAGTTATACACCAGTTACCTCCCTTAAGGGATATAGAGAAGCCCTCTCAGATACGTCCGTCCTACTTCTCCTGCATGCGGCCGGAGGTCGGTCTAATTCTGGTGCTGTTGGTGGTGGAAGCTGGGGCAACGGTGGTACTGGTGGCGATACCACAGCCACCGGAGGGGGAGCCGCCGGGGGTGGATTGTTAGGATATGGAGGTGGTAGCTTATCCAACGGCTCACGTTTATCTTCTTTTTCTTTGTCATGTTCTTCTTGTTCTTCAAATTTCTTACCTGCTTTTAGTGTAAATATTGAGGCTGGAAAAGGACGTGAAGTCCTCCTGATCCATAATCCTGCATAATCACTTTCTTCCTGGCTAAAAGGTTCCTTTGAATTAACATGGATATTTAAGGCCTGGCAAATCCAGTCTTCGAAGGATCCAAAAACAGGCCAAAAGACATGTAGTCTTAAAGGCTCCTTTGGCCATTCTGTCACACAATACTGGACCATTTTTAATTTACTTTTTCCTTTTCTGGGGTCCCTATCATTCCAATTTCTAATCGTTATTCCTAATGGACTTTCTGGTGGTATGACTGGTAATTTGCTCCCTTTCTTCTGGTCTCTGGTCTTCGATTTTGTCTGACCCATCTAGGAATTTTACTCTGGCAATTCCCACAGCCCTTGGTTACCTTAGTAAGAGTGTCTTGCAGGGGGTCGAGGACCTATCACACACCCACAAATCCTATAGGAATCCCTTCGGTCCTTCACCGGCCAAGTCCCTCGCGGGAGATTGAAAACGCGGTTAGAAGACCTCCACAATCGCTTCGGAACTAAGTTCCATCCCAGTCACACTCTTACACACACAGGCAACCGAACCCCACCCAACCGAACGGTATACGCTTTAAATGCTTACGACTCCGTCATCTTCGTTCGGATCTTCACACACACAGTTACGGGCAAAATATAGTGCTGCAGCTGGCAAGGGAGCTGAAAAAAAGAATCAGAAACTTTGCTTACCTTTATTCAGGTTCAAGATGCCATTAGTTCCGACCTGACTCAAACAGCAGCCACCAAATGGTGGGGGTGCCTCTCCTAGATCAAACCAGAAATCAGGAACCAAAGCCCTCCCGGACGAGCGCCCACTTGTAATAAATGACTGGGTCCCAAATAGGATTGCAATTGAAATTTACAATTTATTAAATGAATAGAGGTAAGCAAGCAGAGCTGGGTGCGCCAGGAGTCTCTGCTCCACCAAGACGCACACAAGTTACATCAGGCGGCTGGTTTTTATGCTGCTAGGCTAATACATATTCATTACTACTTCTACAAAAGGCAGGGTTATTCTAATTAGTTCCCAGAATCCAAACCCTCCCACTGGTGCAGGCGTTATCAGTCTCCGGTGGTCCCTCTGGGGGCCGCTCGTACTGAAGGCTCGTAGTCTTCCTCCCAGGCTTTTCTCTTGTCCTTCTCCTTTGTCCATCTTGGCTGGATGGCAGACACTTGCATAGTGTCCCATCAACAGTTGTAATAGTTAGCAGTTATTCTGAAACCCCTTTGTTCTCTTATCCCCTGTTGACCCGAATTGCTGGACCATTCCTTTGCAAGATACAAGAACTATATACATTAACCACTCTGGTTTTCTCAGACTTTTCATCATATCATGCGGCCCTAGCATTGTTCCATATTGACACAAATCAGATGAACTCATTTCACACTGTTAAGCTGTCTTATCACTGCAAGAATATCTCAATACCACCTTCCTTCCCTCTACAGCATGTAACTGGGCAAAAACAACATTTTTATTCCCACAACCTTGATCCCCTTACCCTGAAATCCTTATTCCCCTTAAACCTAACAACTCTAACCACAACCCTAACCCTTATTATCAACCCCCTAACGCTAATGACACTGACCTTAATCCAAACCCCAAACTGCCCCTAACCCCAGACAACCAACAACGAAACACACACACACAAAGATGGAAACTACAAAAAAGGCAAAACCCTGGATACAGGCCCCAAATCACAAATACGCAACCAAAATGCTACAGAAAAGCCCCAGATGCAGGCCCCAAATGCTACTGCTAGGCCTCAAAAGCTCAAGATGCATCCCAAAGCAAAAATGCAGGCCCCAAACGTTACAGAAAAGCCCCCAAACCCAGGCTGCACAAGTCTACAAGCAGGCCCCAAACTGCCAACAGAAGCAGGCACCAACCACACCCAGATGCAGACCCCAACTGCCCACAAGCAGCTCCTACCCCACCACCCCCTCCCAAGAACTGGATTCCACCCAGACACTGGCCCAAGACCCAGGCCCGCCCCCCACCACCCCCCCTACCATCCCCCCTGACACAGGTGTACAAGCAGCTCACAACCTGCCCCTTCAGAGACCGGTCCCACTCCCCCCACACCCCCCAAGACATGGGATGCGGAGGTGTACAACCAACTCCCAACTCCCTCCCCCTCAAAGGGAGGCCCCAAAGACCCCCAAATGGAGGCTCCTAGAGTGAACAAGCACCACCCAACTCCCCCAGGCACAGGCCCACCCCCCCCACCCCCAAACACAGGCCACAAAGGTGTATAAACAGCCCAGACCCCCCTCCAAGACCATGGCCCCTATAGGGTACAAGCAGCTCCCAACCACCCACAGATGCAGGCCCCAACCCTTCTCAAAAGGGAGGCACCTAGAATGCACAAGCAACTCCCAACCCCCCTAAACATAGGTCCAAAAGTGCACAAGCAGCTCCCAACCCCCCTCAAATACAGACCCCAAAAGTGTACAAGTAGCTCCCCCCCAGAGACAGGACCCAAAGGTGTACAACCAGTTCCCAACACCCCTGAGACACAGGCCCCAACCGCCCCCCCAGACACAGCGACCCAAATTCTACAAGCAGCTCCCAACTCCTGCCAGGCAGGCTCCCTACCCTATGCAAGCAGCTCCCAACCCTCCCCCGCCCCCCCCCCCCGAGGGAGGCCCCCAAGCTCCCCACAAACACAGGCCCCTACAGTGTACAGGCAGCTCCCAGCCACCCCCAGATGCTGGCCCCAAAGTTGTACAAACAGCTCCCAGCCACCCTGCAGAAACAGATTCCTACATTGTACAAGCAGTTCCCAGCCCGCTAGACACAGGCCCTGACCCCCCACAGATGCAGGCCCCAAAGGTGTACAAGCAGCTCCCACCCCTCCCCCATACACAGGTCCCAAGCCCCCCCCCCCAAACACAGGCCCCTACAACCAGCACCCAACCCCCTACCCCCGATGCCAGGCCCAAAGGTGTAGAAGCAGCTCCAAACCTCCTCCCTCAACCCAGACTCCAACAGTGTACAAGCAGCTCCCAACCAACCGTCCCCTTCCGCCCCCCCCCCCACCCGACACAGGCTCCAAAGGAATACAAAGCGCTCCCACCCCTCCCCCAGATGCTGGTCTCAACCCCCCCCCCCGCCCCCAGAAGCAGGCCCCAAAGGTGTAGAGTCAGCTCCCAACCCCCTCAATGCTGGCCCCAAGGGTCTACAAGCAGCTCCCCCCTTGCCCCCAGATACCGGCCCCCAGACACAGACCCCAAAAGCCTAATCACAGGCCCTGAACTCTAGAGGCAGGCTCCAAAACCCAGGACAAAGCCCCAGTGGTTCGAGACAGGGCCCAAATCCCAGACACAGGCCCCAAACGCTAAACATATGCCAAAAAAAGTATTAGTGCTGGTGCCAAAAGTTACAGACAGGCCCAAAAGCCTGAGATGCTCAAGGCTGAGACGTAACTTGGCTTTCTGAATTACTGGAAAGCAGCTTTCATTCTCAGATAATTGTGTGCAGCACCCTTACATTTATCCTAACCCTTACCCTTACCCTTACACAAACCCTTACTCTAACCCTTACCCTGACCCGTACCCTTACCCTTACCTTTACCCTTAACCTAAGCCTAAACCTTAAACCTTACCGTAAAGCTTACCCTTTCTGCTACACTTACCCTTAGCCTAAATCTAAACCTTACACTTACCCTTAGCCTAACCCTCATCCTTACCATTACCCATACCCTTATTCTTACCCTTACCCTAACCCTTACCTTTACACTTACGGTTACCATTAACCTTACCCTAACACTTATCCTTAACCTAACCCTTACCCTAAACCTTACCCCAACCCATACCCTGACCCTTACATTAACCCTAACCCTTACCCTAAACCTTACACTTACTCTTAACCTTAACCTTACCCTTAACATTCACCTAATACTTACGCATACGTTTTCCTGACTTTAACCCTAAAACTAACCCTAACCATTACCCTAACACTTAACCTTACCCTAACCCTAACCCTAACCCTTACTCTAACCCTTACCCTGACCCGTACCCTTACACTTACCCTTACCCTTATACTTACCCTAATTCTTACCCATACCCTAACACATATTTGTACCCTTAACCTTACCGTTACCCTTAACCTTACCCTTACCCTTACTCTATCCGTTACCCTTACGCTTAACCTTAACATAAACCTTACCCTTAACCTTACCATAAGCCATTGTAAGGGTTAGAGTAAGGGTTAGGGTAAGGGTGTTAGGGTAATGGTTAGGGTAAATTTTAGGCTTATGGTGAGGGAAACGTAAGGGTAAGGATTAGGTTAAGGTTAAGGGTAAGGTTAAGGTTAAGAGTAAGTGTAAGTTTTAGGGTAAAGGTTAGGGTTAATGTAAGGGTCAGGGTAAGGGTTGGGGTAAGGTTTAGGGTAAGGAGAAGAGTAAGGGTATGGTTAATGGTAAGGGTGAGGGTTAGGGTTAGGGTAAGGATAAGGGTAAGTGTAAGGTTTAGGGTAAGGGTAATGGTATGGAGAAGGGTAAGGGTAAGGGTAAGTGTAAGGGTAAGGGTAGGAGTAATTGAACGAGTAATTCCTAGGGTAACTGTAAGCGTAAGCGTACATTTAAGTGTTGCTGTATGGCTTATTGTAAGGGTAAGGTTAAGTGTTAGGGTAATGTTTATGGTTAATTATAGGGTTAGGGTGAGAAAAACGTAAGGTTAAGTATTAGCTAAAGGTTAAGTGTAAGGTTAATGTTAAGAGTAAGTGTAAGGTTTAGGGTAAGGGTTAGGGTTAATGTAAGGGTCAGGGTAAGGGTTGGGGTAAGGTTTAGGGTTAGGGTTAGGTTAAGGGTAAGGATTAGGGTAAGGGTAAGGTTATGGTTAAAGGAAAGAGTAAGGGTAAGGAAAAAGTAAAGGTAAGGATTTGGGTAATGGTAAGGGTGAGAAGGGTTAGGGTAAGGGTTACGGTAAGGGTTAGGTAACGCAGTGTACAACCTGGGACGTCACACGCAGAGCTGCCTCTGGCAAGGTGAGTGAGGAACAGATGTAGCAGTTGTTGTGTTGTAGGTCTCACTGTTCCTCTAAGCATCCCCTCTTTGTCTTTTAGAGGTGTTGGAGCTGTTTGAAGAGGGTAGATTGAAGCATCTGCCTCGGGGGCTGGTAAGCGGCAGAGGTAAGGGAGCAGATGAGAGTAACTTACCTAGTTGTGCTGTGTCTTTGGATGCTGCATCGGCCTATGCGTTTCTTTTTCTTTCACAGGTGTCTCGCACAGGCTCAAAGGAGCAAACTGCACTCTGAAGAGCTGTGTAAGAAGAGGGGCTGGTCATGAGCTGGGTTGGAGCAGAACGACCAAGTAGCACAAGGTGACTATGAAAGGTGTCCGTCTTGCTTTGCAGGTGCCGTGGCAGGCTCTCCAGAGAAGTGGATAAGGATATGAGATAAGGCCAGAGAGCGACAAGGAGCGGCACGTGCAGGGATGGTTTTGAAGCGCTGCGGTGGCTTACTCTTCTGTTCATCAGGTGCCACAGGCAAGGTGGGTTGTAACATCAGTCATTATATTTGCATGAAAGCAGTTCACTTGAATGCCACAGTGCATCTGAGTAGGGTGTTCTAGCAGAACAAGCTTGTCTGGCACAGCGGTGCCTGATGGCAGTGTGTTTCCTCAGGTGAAGAGGTGCCTGAAGCCCCATCCTATCTAGCCTGCACACAATTATCTGAGAATGAAAGCTGCTTTCCAGTAATTCAGAAAGCCAAGTTACGTCTCAGCCTTGAGCATCTCGGGCTTTTGGGATTTTTTTTTTTTTACAGACACTGTAACATTTGGCACCAGCACTAATACTTTTTTTGGCATATGTTTAGCGTTTGGGGCCTGTGTCTGGGATTTGGGCCCTGTCTCGAACCAGTGGGGCTTTGTCCTGGGTTTTGGAGCCTGCCTCTAGAGTTCAGGGCCTGTGATTAGGCTTTTGGGGTCTGTGTCTGGGGGCCGGTATCTGGGGGCAAGGGGGGAGCTGCTTGTAGACCCTTGGGGCTAGCATGGAGGGGGTTGGGAGCTGACTCTACGCCTTTGGGGCCTGCTTCTGGGGGCGGGGGGGGTTGAGACCAGCATCTGGGGGAGGGGTGGGAGCTCTTTGTATTCCTTTGGAGCCTGTGTCGGGGGGTGGGGGAAGGGGAGGGTTGGTTGGGAGCTGCTTGTACTGATTAAGGAGGTATTGGGGAGGCATTGGGGAGGCAAGGACAATCCCCAGACATGGACTGTATATCTCAAAACAAGACACTGGAACTCATGATAAGGAAGCGGCAGACGGACAGAGAAACAAACGTAAGGACTATAAATCTCAAAACTGGACATTGGAATTCATTATAAAGATACAACAAACGGAAGAATTAGCAACAACCAGCTCTTGCAATTAAGAAACATGCCAATTCAGCAGATTCCTGACCAAAGGTGAAAAGTACACTGTGAGGAAGACTCGGGGTCTTCCTCCCAAAGACCCCTGCCCACGTCCCAAAGACCCCTGCCCACAATTCTTGGGAGGCTCTACGCAGGCGCAAGGTGCCAAAAGGCTAATTAGCATGAGAAGCGAGGGAAGGCGGGGATAGGTAATGAATATGTATAGGCACTGGTAGAATATTGATAGATTGATTGTATAAATTCAAGACTGCTTTCCGCTTTGGGTATGCACGGTAGGTGGAGAGATCCCCCGTGCATCCAGCGCTGCAATAAAGAATATACCACTTAAAGGAATTTCGGCTTCGATCTTTGAATCAATTTGGCACCCCAGATGGGACGACCTCTCTGCCGGACCGCAGGACCCGCTGGGGACAGGACTCCCTAGGGTACCCCTGGGATTTCCCGGAGGGACTCCTCGACTCACCGGATCACTGCGGAGGCAGACAAGGACCCCATCATTGTAAGTGAGTATATTCTTTATTCTGGTTTGGTTTTCTGGTAGACCGGTCATCTGGGACTGTCCAGTAAGTCGGAAGGTGACTTCTGCAGGACAGTATTTGGTATATACTTTGTGGTTAGTACCACAAGTATATCTGGGGACCTTGGGGTCCATCTTTATCTGGAACTGTCTGTAAGTCAGAAGGTGATCTTCTGCGAGGCAGTGTTTGGTATATACTTTGTGGTAAGCACCATAAGTATATTTGGGGACCTTAAGGAAAGAGCTCGCTTTAAGGTCCATCTGGAATTGTGTTGTCTATTTCGGTTTTCTGACTCATGGAGTATGGTATTTAACTCTGGTTATTGTTACTGCGATTTTGGCTATTTTCCTGGTGGTAATAGTAGGTTCGTGGCATTGTTATAAGAAAGATATCGTTACGGTGTTACACAGTTCGGTTTTCTGACTTATCGCATGTGGAATTTGACTCTGACTATTGTTATTGTGATTTTGGCAATATTGCTGGTAATAGTAGTTTTGTGACATCGCTACTGAAAGATAATGCGTGCCCGTATTTTTGTGAGTGATACGTTTTGTGATACGCTTTTGCAAGTAACATGTGTATTCTGAAAGTGTAAACTGGAAACTGGGGGGGCAAACAAGCAGTGAAATTTTAAAGAAAAGTGTGTTAGGATGTGTTTTAAGTCACTGGAAGGATATTGGAGGATCTGCCGGTGGAAGTGTGAACAGGAAAACATTGATAAAATATCGTAATCAGTGGTGGCCGCTTTATAAGCTGGAATGTGGAGAAAAGTGGCCCCTAAATGGAACTTTAAACTATAATATTTTGCTACAGTTAATGTTGTTTTTTGAGAAGCAGAACAGGATGAAATGTTGTATACTGATGTTTCAGCATCTTGGTGGGAAAAGGTACGGAATTAAGTTGGCCCCTGACTGAGCCTTTGATGTTGGCATTAGAGAAGTACAGGCTGGAGAAAGATAAAGGAAGTGTTAAAAGGGTTGTTGAAAGTGTTAAAGGTGTTTGAAGTTGAATGAGCAGGGAAAGAGGATGTAGGAATGTTAATAGTTCTGCCTCTGCCCGAGGCAGAGATCTTAAAATCACGGGTGTTAGCCCTTTATGGCAAAGGGACCATGATGGGTCCGAGAGAGTTGTCACAGAAACAGAAAACCAGTTAACTCTTAAAATAACCTGAGTTCATGTGCGAGCTCAGATTGCCGATGGGACCGCTCAGGGAACTGTGGACAATTGCATTCCCCTGACCGACCGCCACAAAGACCCGAATCATCCTGAAACTTATGAACGGTTAAGTAAATACTAAAACCTGGATGAATTGGGAATTGAGAATATGCTTCCAACAAGGTCTAAAAGAAAACCCTATGGAATTTTTAGACCAACTCTGAAATGTAATGAAAATAAATAAATAAATACATAAAACAAAACGGTTTGGACCTGGCTTCGGAGGACAAATTGACTAGCCTTTTCCTAGCGTAATTGACCCCTGATTTCAACAGGAATAATGGGGACCTGGGGAATCTACCCTAGCGGATCCTCCACTGGTTATAATGAAGCTAGGGGAGGAATGGAAGTGAAATTTCTTATTGCTATGGGGCAACGTATTCAGTTCTAAATCAAGCATTAATGCCTTCACAGAATTATTATGTTAGGGTAAAAGGTGTGTTCTGGTTTAACCCGGCCGGCAGCTGGACACCACGCAGCTGTTCGCTCACCCTCCCCCTCCCTCTCTGGGACGGGGGAGAGAGGTGGAAAGTGAGGCCCGTGAGTTGAGATAAAGACAGTTTAATAAGACAAAATAATAATAATAATAATAATAATAATACAATGGTGATAATAGTACCACTACTAATAATGTGTACACACACGTGGTGCACAATGCAATTGCTCACCACCCGCTGACCGATGCCCAGCCTAACCCCGAGCAGTCCGGCCCCCTCCCCCTGGCTAGCCACCCCTATGTATTGTTTAGCCTGACGTCAGATGCTATGGAATACCCCTTTGGCTAGTTCGGGTTACCTGTCCTGGGTCTGTCCCCTCCCAGCTCTTGCTGCACCCCCAGCCTGCCTGTTGGCAGGACAGAGCAAAAGGCTGAGGTGTCCTTGGCCTGGTATAAGCACTGCTCTGCAACAATTAAAACATCGGGGTGTTATCAGCACTCTTCTCATCCTAAGCCAAAACATAGCATTCTACCAGCTACTAGGAAGAAAATTAACTCTGTTCTAACTGAAACCAGGACAAGGTGTAACCGAAAAGGCTTATTTTTGTGAACCTTTGAAGTACAAGTTAGGGAAACAATGGGGCATACACAGATTTTTATATATGCCTAACTCCTCATGGGCACTCTTAGGTAGAGATTTATTAGAGCAAGTAGGAGCAGAAATTGTCTTTGAAAAAGGGAAAATGGAATTAAGTATAGGAGAAGAACAACTAACAAATGTGTTAAGCTTGGCACTAATACAAACTGACCCTAAAAGTGAAATACCTTTAGAGATCACAGATCAAGTATGTCCAGGAGTTTAGGCTACTGAAACCCCTGAAAGAGCTAAAAATGTGACCTTAATAATTATTAAATTAAAGCCAGGACAGAAACCCGTTAAGGTTAAGTAATATCCTTTGAGGATAGAAGATAGGAAAGGAAATAAAGAGATAATTGATAAATTTTTACAGTATGGATTATTGATTGAATGCGAATCAGAACACAATGCACCCATATTGCCAATTAAAAAGGCAGATGAAAAAGCTATAGGCTAGTTCAGGATTTGAGGGCCATAAATAAAATCACTGAGGATATACATCCAGTAGTGGCAAACCCTTATACTTTGCTGACTAAATTAAAGAATAGTCAAGTCTGGTTTACCGTACTGGATTTAAAAGACGCCTTCTTCTGCCTAGGCTTAGCCACAGAAAGCCAAAACCTATTCGCCTTTGAATGGGAAAATCCCGATTCAGGCAGAAAGACGCAGCTTACGTGGACATTACTACCTCAAGGATTCAAGAATAGCCCCACTATTTTTGGAAACCAATTAGCAAGGGAACTCAAAACATGGATACCTCCGGACACTGAAGGTGCTTTGTTACAATATGTACATGATCTCTTAATAGCTACCAAGACTAAAGGGAGTTGTATTCAATGGACTATAAGTCGTCTTAACTTTCTGGGTTTAAATGGATATCAAGTCTCTTGACAGAAAGTCCAGCTGGCTCAACAAAGTGTGACCTATCTGGGATTTGACATTTCGGAAGGACAACGAGAACTAGGAACTGAACATAAGGAAGTCATTTGCCGGACTCCAGAACCTCAAATGGTAAAGGAGCTACAAACCTTTTTAGGAATGACAAGTTGGTGTCGCCTTTGGATTTATAATTATGGACTATTGGTAAAGCCTCTATGTGAATTGATAAAGATTAACCAGTCAAAGTTAGTCTGGACTGGAGAAGCACAAAAAGTCTTTAAACAACTTAAACAAGAATTGATGATTTTGAAATATCAAGCAATATTGGTAGAACAGGACGACGTGGAAATTGTGATAATTCATATTGTGAATCTAGCCTCTTTTCTTAGTGATGCTCCGGCACAAGCTGTGATTCACGATTGTTTAGAAATTATAGAGACTGTGTATTCCAGCCGACCAGACCTTAAGGAGGAGCCTATGGAAGATGCGGAAGAAACTTGGTTCACGGATGGGAGCAGTTTTGTTACGCAAAGACAACGTAAAGCTGGATATGCTATAACAACTACTCAGCAGGTAATGGAGTCTAAGCCTTTACCCCCTGGAACATCAGCTCAAAAGGTGGAGATAGTTGCTCTCACGAGAGCATTGGAACTGGCAGCAGGAAAACGGGTAAATATTTGGACAGATTCTAAATATACATTCAGCATGGTACATGCTCATGGAGCAATTTGGAAAGAACATGGATTGCTGACCGCTCAGTGAAAAAACAAAGTATGCTGAAGAAATTTTAAAATTGTTAGAGGTTGTAAAACAACCAGAAAAGGTAGCTATCATGCATTGTCTGGGACACCAAAAGGGGAACACCGATTTTGAAATTGGAAATCGATTGGCAGAGGCTAAGCAGGCAGCTGAAATAACTGAGGTGAAGGCATTGTCTTTGATACCAGACGGTAAAATCCAAACTATATCCAAATTATACAAAAGAAGACTTAAAATTAATTGAAGATTTGAAAGGTAAAATGAAACCAGATGGATGAGTATATTTAAAAGACAACCACATAGTAATACCCTCTAGTTTGACATGGCCCATAGTTCTTACAGAACACAATAAAACGCATTGGGGAGCTGGCACACTGCATAAGAGCCTGAGTCAGACATTAGTGGCACGATATGATAAAACAAGTAACTCAACAATGTAGCATTTGCTTACACAATAACCCCAATACCAAGAATAGAATAAAATTTGGAATAATCGGTAAAGGAAATTATTCGGGGCAACAGTGGCAAATTGATTTTTCAGAACTCCCTAGAAAAGGGGGATATCATTATTACTGGTTCTGACTGACACGTTTTCAGGAAGGCCTGAAGCCTTTCCCTGTCGAACAAACAAAGCAAGAGAAGTGGTTAAAGTCTTGTTAAATGAAATAATACCATGCTTTGGGATTCTAGTAGCAATGTCTTCTGATAGAGTTTCACATTTTTGTGCACAAGTGGTAGAACAGATAAGTAAGATTCTAAAGATAGATTGGCAACTGCATACTCCTTATAGACCACAGGCAAGTGGACAGGTAGAAAAAATGAACCATTTAATTAAACAATAAATAGCTAAAATTGGATAAGAAGCTAATTTGTCATGGCCTCAATCCCTCCCTTTAGCATTACTTGGAATTAGAGTTAAACCTAGAATAAAAGGAAATTTGAGTCCCTTCAAAATCTTATATGGAAGGCCATAGCAATTTCTATTTAGTGGAGAGGACCTAACGCAGTTAGGATCAGAATATTTATATGCTTATATAACTGAACTTCAGAAACAATTAAAGAAAGTACATAAATTTGTTTTAGGGACCAGGGCTAGAGGGTTGGATCAACCAATCCACCCCTTTAAGCTCGGGGATTATATATATATAAAGACTTTTTCAGGACAACCCGTGCAGGAAAAATGGAAGGAAAGTGGATGGGACCATACCAAGTATTACTGACAACACACACCGCCATTAAGATTAAGAAGCAAGCAGCTTGGATCCACAATTCAAGGGTGAAGAAGGCCCCGGCGAGGATATGGACCACCACTCCAATTGGACCAACAAAATTACGGTTTTCCAGATCCTAATGATTGCAGGGGTGCGGTTCTCGGATTTGGGGTGGGCAACTTGGGATGAGAACTTACACCTGACCTTAATACAAACAATTTCTCAAGTAACTAATAAGACGAACTGTTGGGTATGCACCCATCTGCCACAGCATGGGAATAAGGGTGTATCGTTAATTGGGATTCCCTTGCCTGCAAACTTATCTTGGACTGATTTGAGGGAAAACACATCTCGGGGTCGAAAATATTAAGCAGTTTTGGAACTAGAAGTGAGTAGCTTCATGCCGTTAGAATCCTATTATGTATGTGTACAAAGGTGTAACCCGCCTAAGGGTATAGGAAAACAGCATTGTATAAATACGGATACTACTTATGTGGGAAATCAGACATCTTGTAATTGAACAATTGATATTAGTACGACTAGCGGCTGGGCAAATTCAACCAGCTGGACGGTTCCAGAAGGAAAAGGGTGGTATTGGCTATGCAATGATATAGCCCGTAAGGTCTTGCCTGAGAACTGGAAGGGAACTTGCACTCTTGGAGCGGTAGTCCCCAGTATGACAGTACATGATGTAGTGCCTCGAGGTTACTTGAGAAATCATATCCGGAGAATCAGATGAAAAATTAACAATCCATTGGTAGAGAGACACACCCCTTTTCATAGTTTTGTGCGATGGTTTATCCCATGGTTAGGAATGAGTGAATTGGAAAAGGCAATAGTTAATATTTCTGCAATTACAGAGAAGTTAGAAAACAAAATTCTGGATGCTATAAAGGCTCAACAAGAAGAGATATCTAGTTTATCACAGGTAGTATTCCAAAATCGGATGGCCCTAGACTTGTTACTGGCCACTCAAGGGGGAGTCTGTACAGTAATAAACACAAGTTGTTGTATGTATGTAGATCAGAGTGGAAGGATCTCTACCGACCTGGAAGAAAGATGGAAGCAGACAAGGATCCTACATGAGATCAGTAAAGATGATCTTTCATGGAGTTTTAGTGAACTATGGAATAAGTTAACCTCCTGGTTGCCCAATTTCCAATGGTTGAAACAAGTATTCATTGCTCTCATCGTATTAGTAGTGTTAGGAATATTTGTGTGCATGTTGTTTAGATGCCTGCTTTGTTGTGTTACTGTAAATAATGAAAGTATCTGATGCAAAAGAATTTGCATGGGAAAAGAAAAGGGGGGATTGATTAAGGAGGTATTGGGGAGGCAAGGACAATCCCCAGACAAGGACTGTAGATCTCGAAACAAGACACTGGAACTCATGATAAGGAAGCGGCAGGCGGACAGAGAAACGAATGTAAGGACTATAAATCTCAAAACTGGACATTGGAATTCATTATAAAGATACAACAAACGGGAGAATTAGCAACAACCAGCTCTTGCAATTAAGAAACATGCCAATTCAGCAGATTCCTGACCAAAGGTGAAAAGTACACTGTGAGGAAGACTCGGGGTCTTCCTCCCAAAGACCCCTGCCCACAATTCTTGGAAGGCTCTGCGCAGGCGCAAGGTGCCAAAAGGCTAATTAGCATGAGAAGCGAGGGAAGGCGGGGATAGGTAATGCATATGTATAGGTGCTTGTAGAATATTGATAGATTGATTGTATAAATTCAAGACTGCTTTCTGCTTTGGGTATGCACGATAGGTGGAGAGATCCCCCGGGCATCCAGCGCTGCAATAAAGAATATGCCACTTAAAGGAATTTCAGCTTCGATCTTTGAATCAATTTGGCGACCCAGATGGGACAACCTCTCTGCCGGACCGCAGGACCCGCTGGGAACAGGACTCCCTAGGGTACCCCCGGGATTTCCCGGAGGGACTCCTCGACTCACCGGATCACTGCGGAGGCAGACAAGGACCCCATCATTGTAAGTGAGTATATTCTTTATTCTGGTTTGGTTTTCTGGTAGACCGGTCATCTGGAACTGTCTGTAAGTCAGAAGGTGATCTTCTGCGAGGCAGTGTTTGGTATATACTTTGTGGTTAGCACCATAAGTACATGTTTGGGGACCTTAAGGAAGGAGCTCGCTTTAAGGTCCATCTGGAATTGTGTTGTCTATTTCGGTTTTCTGACTCATGGAGTATGGTATTTAACTCTGGTTATTGTTACTGCGATTTTGGCTATTTTCCTGGTGGTAATAGTAGGTTCGTGGCATTGTTATAAGAAAGATATCGTTACGGTGTTACACAGTTCGGTTTTCTGACTTATCGCATGTGGAATTTGACTCTGACTATTGTTATTGTGATTTTGGCAATATTGCTGGTAATAGTAGTTTTGTGACATCGCTACTGAAAGATAATGCGTGCCCGTATTTTTGTGAGTGATACGTTTTGTGATACGCTTTTGCAAGTAACATGTGTATTCTGAAAGTGTAAACTGGAAACTGGGGGGGCAAACAAGCAGTGAAATTTTAAAGAAAAGTGTGTTAGGATGTGTTTTAAGTCACTGGAAGGATATTGGAGGATCTGCCGGTGGAAGTGTGAACAGGGAAACATTGATAAAATATCGTAATCAGTGGTGGCCGCTTTATAAGCTGGAATGTGGAGAAAAGTGGCCCCTAAATGGAACTTTAAACTATAATATTTTGCTACAGTTAATGTTGTTTTTTGAGAAGCAGAACAGGCTGAAATGTTGTATACTGATGTTTCAGCATCTTGGTGGGAAAAGGTACGGAATTAAGTTGGCCCCTGACTGAACCTTTGATGTTGGCATTAGAGAAGTACAGGCTGGAGAAAGATAAAGGAAGTGTTAAAAGGGTTGTTGAAAGTGTTAAAGGTGTTTGAAGTTGAATGAGCAGGGAGAGAGGATGTAGGAATGTTAATAGTTCTGCCTCTGCCCGAGGCAGAGATCTTAAAATCATGGGTGTTAGCCCTTTAGGGCAAAGGGACCATGATCGGTCCTGGAGAGTTGTCACAGAAACAGAAAAGAGGTCAACTCTTAAAACAACCTGAGTTCATGTGCGAGCTCAGATTGCTGATGGGACCGTTCAGGGAACTGCGGACAATTGCATTCCCCTGACCGACCCCCACTAAGACCCGAATCATCCTGAAAATTATGAACGGTTAAGTAAATACTAAAACCTGGATGAATTGGGAATTGAGAATATGCTTCCAACAAGGTCTAAAAGAAACCCCTATGGAATTTTTGGACCAACTCCAAAATGTAATGAAAATAAATAAATAAATAAATAAATAAAACAAAACGGTTTGGACCTGGCTTTGGAGGACAAATTGACTAGCCTTTTCCTAGGGTAATCAACCCCTGATTTCAACAGGAATAACGGGGACCTGGGGAATCTACCCTAGCGGATCCTCCACTGGTTATAATGAAGCTAGGGGAGGAATGGAAGTGAAATTTCTTATTGCTATGGGGCAACGTATTCAGTTCTAAATCAAGCATTAATGCCTTCACAGAATTATTATGTTAGGGTAAAAGGTGTGTCGTGGTTTAACCCGGCCGGCAGCTAAACACCACGCAGCTGTTCGCTCACCCTCCCGCTCCCTCTCTGGGACGGGGGAGAGAAATGGAAAGTGAAGCCCGTGAGTTGAGATAAAGACAGTTTAATAACACAAAATAGTAATAATAATAATAATAATAATAATAATAATACAGTGATGATAATAGTACCACTACTAATAATGTGTACAAACAAGTGATGCACAATGCAATTGCTCACCACCCGTTGACCGATGCCCAGCCTAACCCCGAGCAGTCCGGCCCCCTCCCCCTGGCTAGCCACCCCTATGTATTGTTTAGCCTGACGTCAGATGCTATGGAATACCCCTTTGGCTAGTTTGGGTCACCTGTCCTGGGTCTGTCCCCTCCCAGCTCTTACTGCACCCCCAGCCTGCCTGTTGGCAGGACAGAGCAAGAAGCTGAGATGTCCTTGGCTTGGTATAAGCATTGCTCTGCAACAATTGAAACATCGGGGTGTTATCAGCACTCTTCTCATCCTAAGCCAAAACATAGCATTCTACCAGCTACTAGGAAGAAAATTAACTCTGTTTTAACTGAAACCAGGACAAGGTGTAACCGAAAAGGCTTATTTTTGTGAACCTTTGAAGTACAAGTTAGGGAAACAATGGGGCATACACAGATTTTTATCTATGCCTAGCTCCTCATGGGCACTCTTAGGTAGAGATTTATTAGAGCAAGTAGGAGCAGAAATTGTCTTTGAAAAAGGGAAAATGGAATTAAGAACAGGAGAAGAACAACTAATAAATGTGTACACGCAGTGTACAACCTGGGACGTCACACGCAGAGCTGCCTCTGGCAAGGTGAGTGAGGAACAGATGTAGCAGTTGTTGTGTTGTAGGTCTCACTGTTCATCTAAGCATCCCCTCTTTGTCTTTTAGAGGTGTTGGAGCTGTTTGAAGAGGGTAGATTGAAGCATCTGCCTCGGGGGCTGGTAAGCGGCAGAGGTAAGGGAGCAGATGAGAGTAACTTACCTAGTTGTGCTGTGTCTTTGGATGCTGCATCAGCCTATGCGTTTCTTTTTCTTTCACAGGTGTCTCGCACAGGCTCTAAGGAGCAAAATGCACTCTGAAGAGCTGTGTAAGAAGAGGGGCTGGTCATGAGCTGGGTTGGAGCAGAACGACCAAGTAGCACAAGGTGACTATGAAAGGTGTCTGTCTTGCTTTGCAGGTGGTGTGGAAGGCTCTCCACAGAAGTGGATAAGGATATGAGATAAGGCCAGAGAGCGACAAGGAGCGGCACGTGCAGGGATGGTTTTGAAGCGCTGCGGTGGCTTACTCTTCTGTTCATCAGGTGCCACAGGCAAGGTGGGTTGTAACATCAGTCGTTATATTTGCATGAAAGCAGTTCACTTGAATGCCACAGTGCATCGGAGTAGGGTGTTCTAGCAGAACAAGCTTGTCTGGCACAGCGGTGCCTGATGGCAGTGTGTTTCCTCAGGTGAAGAGGTGCCTGAAGCCCCATCCTATCTAGCCTGCACACAATTATCTGAGAATGAAAGCTGCTTTCCAGTAATTCAGAAAGCCAAGTTACGTCTCAGCCTTGAGCATCTCGGGCTTTTGTCTGTAACATTTGGCACCAGCACTAATACTTTTTTTGGCATATGTTTAGCGTTTGGGGCCTGTGTCTGGGATTTGGGCCCTGTCTCGAACCACTGGGGCTTTGTCCTGGGTTTTGGAGCCTGCCTCTAGAGTTCAGGGCCTGTGATTAGGCTTTTGGGGTCTGTGTCTGGGGGCCGGTATCTGGGGGCAAGGGGGGAGCTGCTTGTAGACCCTTGGGGCCAGCATTGAGGGGGTTGGGAGCTGACTCTACGCCTTTGGGGCCTGCTTCTGGGGGCGGGGGGAGGTTGAGACCAGCATCTGGGGGAGGGGTGGGAGCTCTTTGTATTCCTTTGGAGCCTGTGTCGGGGGGTGGGGGAAGGGGAGGGTTGGTTGGGAGGTGCTTGTACACTGTTGGAGCCTGGGTTGAGGGAGGAGGTTTGGAGCTGCTTCTACACCTTTGGGCCTGGCATCGGGGGTAGGGGGTTGGGTGCTGGTTGTAGGGGCTTGTGTTTGGGGGGGGGGCTTGGGACCTGCGTCTGGGGGAGGGGTGGGAGCTGCTTGTACACCTTTGGGGCCTGCATCTGTGGGGGGTCAGGGCCTGTGTCTAGCGGGCTGGGAACTGCTTGTACAATGTAGGAATCTGTTTCTGCAGGGTGGCTGGGAGCTGTTTGTACAACTTTGGGGCCAGCATCTGGGGGTGGCTGGGAGCTGCCTGTACACTGTAGGGGCCTGTGTTTGTGGGGGGCTTGGGGGCCTCCCTCGGGGGGGGGGGGGAGGGTTGGGAGCTGCTTGCATAGGGTAGGGGGCCTGCCTGGCAGGGGTTGGGAGCTGCTTGTAGAATTTGGGTCGCTGTGTCTGGGGGGGCGGTTGGGGCCTGTGTTTCAGGGGTGTTGGGAACTGGTTGTACACCTTTGGGTCCTGTCTCTCGGGGGGGAGCTACTTGTACACTTTTGGGGTCTGTATTTGAGGGGGGTTGGGAGCTGCTTGTGCACTTTTGGACCTATGTTTAGGCTGGTTGGGAGTTGCTCATGCATTCCAGGTGCCTCCCTTTTGAGAAGGGTTGGGGCCTGCATCTGTGGGTGGTTGGGAGCTGCTTGTACCCTATAGGGGCCATGGTCTTGGAGGGGGGTCTGGGCTGTTTATATACCTTTGTGGCCTGTGTTTGGGGGAGGGGGAGTGGGCCTGTGCCTGGGGAAGTTGGGAGCTGTTTGTTCACTCTAGGAGCCTCCATTTGGGGGTATTTGGGGCCTCCCTTTGAGGGGGAGGGAGTTGGGAGTTGGTTGTACACCTCCGCATCCCATGTCTTGGGGGGTGTGGGGGGAGTGGGACCGGTCTCTGAAGGGGCGGGTTGTGAGCTGCTTGTACACCTGTGTCGGGGGGAGGGTAGGGGGGTTGGCAGGGGTCGGGTCCGGGTCTTGGGCCAGTGTCTGGGTGGAATCCAGTTCTTGGGAGGGGGTGGTGGGGTAGGAGCTGCTTGTGGGCAGTTGGGGTCTGCATCTGGGTGTGGTTGGTGCCTGCTTCTGTTGGCAGTTTGGGGCCTGCTTGTAGACTTGTGCAGCCTGGGTTTGGGGGCTTTTCTGTAACGTTTGGGGCCTGCATTTTTGCTTTGGGATGCATCTTGAGCTTTTGAGGCCTAGCAGTAGCATTTGGGGCCTGCATCTGGGGCTTTTCTGTAGCATTTTGGTTGCGTATTTGTGATTTGGGGCCTATATCCAGGGTTTTGCCTTTTTTGTAGTTTCCATCTTTGTGTGTGTGTGTTTCGTTGTTGGTTGTCTGGGGTTAGGGGCAGTTTGGGGTTTGGATTAAGGTCAGTGTCATTAGCGTTAGGGGGTTGATAATAAGGGTTAGGGTTGTGGTTAGAGTTGTTAGGTTTAAGGGGAATAAGGATTTCAGGGTAAGGGGATCAAGGTTGTGGGAATAAAAATGTTGTTTTTGCGCAGTTACATCCTGTAGAGGGAAGGAAGGTGGTATTGAGATATGCTTGCAGTGATAAGACAGCTTAACAGTGTGAAATGAGTTCATCTGATTCGTGTCAATATGGAACAATGCTAGGGCCGCATGATATGATGAAAAGTCTGAGAAAACCAGAGTGGTTAATATATATAGTTCTTGAATCTTGCAAAGGAATGGTCCAGCAATTCGGGTCAACAGGGGATAAGAGAACAAAGGGGTTTCAGAATAACTGCTAACTTTTACAACTGTTTCATGGGACACTATGCAAGTGTCTGCCATCCAGCCAAGATGGACAAAGGAGATGGACAAGAGAAAAGCCTGGGAGGAAGACTACGAGCCTTCAGTACGAGCGGCCCCCAGAGGGACCACCGGAGACTGATAACGCCTGCACCAGTGGGAGGGTTTGGATTCTGGGAACTAATTAGAATAACCCTGCCTTTTGTAGAAGTAGTAATGAATATGTATTAGCCTAGCAGCATAAAAACCAGCCGCCTGATGTAACTTGTGTGCGTCTTGGTGGAGCAGAGACTCCTGGCGCACCCAGCGCTGCTTGCTTACCTCTATTCCTTTAATAAATCATAAACATTAATTGCAATCCTATTTGGGACCCAGTCATTTATTACAAGTGGGCGCTCGTCCGGGAGGGCTTTGGTTCCTGATTTCTGGTTTAATCTAGGAGAGGCACCCCCACCATTTGGTGGCTGCTGTTTGAGTCAGGTTGGAACTAATGGCATCTTGAACCTGAATAAAGGTAAGCAAAGTTTCTGATTCTTTTTTTCAGCTCCCTTGCCAGCTGCAGCACTATATTTTGCCCGTAACTGTGTGTGTGAAGATCCGAACGAAGATGACGGAGTCGTAAGCATTTAAAGCGTATACCGTTCGGTTGGGTGGGGTTCGGTTGCCTGTGTGTGTAAGAGTGTGACTGAGATGGAACTTAGTTCCGAAGCGACTGTGAAGGTCTTCTAACCGCGTTTTCAATCTCCCACGAGGGACGTGGCCAGTGAAGGACCGAAGGGATTCCTATAGGATTTGTGGGTGTGTGATAGGTCCTCGACCCCCTGCAAGACACTCTTACTAAGGTAACCAAGGGCTGTGGGAATTGCCAGAGTAAAATTCCTAGGTGGGTCAGACAAAATCGAAGACCAGAGACCAGAAGAAAGGGAGCAAATTACCAGTCATACCACCAGAAAGTCCATTAGGAATAACGATTAGAAATTGGAATGATAGGGACCCCAGAAAAGGAAAAAGTAAATTAAAAATGGTCCAGTATTGTGTGACAGAATGGCCAAAGGAGCCTTTAAGACTACATGTCTTTTGGCCTGTTTTTGGATCCTTCGAAGACTGGATTTGCCAGGCCTTAAATATCCATGTTAATTCAAAGGAACCTTTTAGCCAGGAAGAAAGTGATTATGCAGGATTATGGATCAGGAGGACTTCACGTCCTTTTCCAGCCTCAATATTTACACTAAAAGCAGGTAAGAAATTTGAAGAACAAGAAGAACATGACAAAGAAAAAGAAGATAAACGTGAGCCGTTGGATAAGCTACCACCTCCATATCCTAACAATCCACCCCCGGCGGCTCCCCCTCCGGTGGCTGTGGTATCGCCACCAGTACCACCGTTGCCCCAGCTTCCACCACCAACAGCACCAGAATTAGACCGACCTCCGGCCGCATGCAGGAGAAGTAGGACGGACGTATCTGAGAGGGCTTCTCTATATCCCTTAAGGGAGGTAACTGGTGTATAACTGGTGCGCGTCTTGGTGGAGCAGAGACTCCCGGCGTACCCAGCACTGTTTGCTTACCTCTATTCATTCAGTGAATTGTAAACTTTGATTGTAATCCTATTTGGGACTTTTATTTATTATAACAGACAACCTTGTAAAACGCAGACAACCAGAATCCTTACAGCAATTAGGTGGAAATCACGGCGTAAGAAACATTACCACCTCAAAGAGTAAAAACCTCAAAAGAAATGTGACTTGTAACAGGCCAGCAGCTGTGTATTTTCTGTGAAGCACCAGCTAGATTATGAACCTTGAATAGCACAGTTAAAGGGGAAACAGGGGAGGGTCCCGGTCCTCGGCAGAAAAAAAAAGTGTATAAACTGTGTATGGAATTAGTAGGCACCCTCCTGCTTGTGGGACACCCGCCATTGTAATCTCGAATAATAATGCTACTGTACTGAGATCCTCGACTCAGCCTATGCTATTTGCTACAGATTGATTCAGGGTTTTAAGGTTTCAGGGATTGGGCACTAGGGTTGGGTTTCAGGGTAAGGGGTTTCAGGGTTTATGTTTAGGATTTTAAGGTTTTTAGGGTTGGAGTTTTAACGGTTAGGGTTTTAAGGGTTTGGGGGTTAGGGTTTTAAGGGTTTCAGGGTTAGCGTGTTAGGGTATTAGAGTTTTTTGGGTTGTAGTGTTGATATGTTTTTTAGGGTTAGAGTCTTAAGGTTTTATTTTTGGTCAGTTATTTACGGTTAGGGTTTTAAGATCTTTTTTTTTGTTTTTTTTTTTTCAGGTTAGGTTCTCCAGGGCCAGGGTTTTGAGTATCCTAATTTTGGGGGTTTGGATTTTGAGCATCTTAATTTTTGGGGTTAGGCTTTTGTGTGCCCTAATTTTTTGGGATCGGCTTTCAAGCATCCTAAGTAGTTGGGTTAGGGTTTTGAGCATCTTAATATTTTGGGTCTGGGTAATGAGCATCCTCAGTTTTCAGGATAGGGTTTTGAGCATCTTAATGTTTCCAGGATAGGGTTTGGAGCGTCCTAATGTTTTGGGCTGGGGCTTTGAGCGTCCTAATGTTTTTGGGTTAGGGTTTGGAGCGTCCTAAATTTTCAGGATAGGGTTCTGAGCATCTCAGTGTTTCCAGGATAGGGTTTTGAGCGTCCTAAGTTTTTGGGATAGGACTTTGAGCTTCCTAATGTTTTCCGGATAGGGTTTGGAGCATCTTAATGTTTTGGGTTTGGGTTTTGAGCGTCCGAATGTTTTTGGGTTAGGGCTTGGAGCATCCTAATGTTTTTGGGTAAGAGCTTTGAGCATCCTGTTTTCGGGATAGGGTTTGGAGCGTCCTAGTGTTTTCGGGATAGGGTTTTGAGCGTCCAAAGTTTTTGGGTTTGGGTTTTGAGCGTCCAAAGTGTTATAAGTTGCCCCCTTAATTAATTTTCAGAGAGCATTGTATTAATCATAGAAAGGAATTTATTGAGTAAGCAAACATCAAGCAAAACAGCACTGGGCAACCGGGGAGTCTCAGCTCCGCCAACGGCACGCACCTCACCCCTGCCAGGGTCCCTTTTTATACCTTGCTAATTCCGGGATTACGCAGCACATCCTGGTATATTCTGCGACTGCGCGCACTGTTGCGCGCAAAAGAATTTTTAAGAATTTAAATCTCTTTAAAAAGAAAATTAAGCAAAAGAATTTTCATAGTGTCTAGGCAAGCATTATGCAGCTCCTTACTTCAGCAGGGAGCTTTCGCAACTCCCGCTCCTCAAACACAACTCCTTGTTTTTATAATACAAAAGACAATGAACAAACATTTATGGTGTATTACCCTAAGTTTTTGGGTTAGGGTTTTTTGCGTCTTAATGTTTTGGGGTTAGGGTTTGGAGCGCCCTAAGTGTTTGGGCTAGGGCTTTGAGCATTCCTAACGTTTTGGGTTGGGTTTGGGTTTTGAGCATCCTAAGATTTTGGGTTAGGGGTTTTAGGCATAGGTCTTCAGGGGTTTAGTGTGGTAAATAGTTTGGGTTAGGTCTGTAGGGGTTTCGAGGTTTTTTGGATGTTAGGGCTTGAGGCTTTTTTTGTAAGGGCGGTGAGGGTTCCAGTGAGTGCTGGTAAATGCAGTTCTCGAAAACTATAGAGACTGTGTATTCCAGCCGACCAGACCTTAAGGAGGAGCCCATGGAAGATGCGGAAGAAACTTGGTTCACGGATGGGAGCAGTTTTGTTACGCAAAGACAACGTAAAGCTGGATATGCTATAACAACTACTCAGCAGGTAATCGAGTCTAAGCCTTTACCCCCTGGAACATCAGCTCAAAAGGCAGAGATAGTTGCTCTCACGAGAGCATTGGAACTGGCAGCGGGAAAAAGGGTAAATATTTGGACAGATTCTAAATATACATTCGGCATGGTACATGCTCATGGAGCAATTTGGAAAGAACATGGATTGCTGACCGCTCAGTGAAAACACAAAGTATGCTGAAGAAATTTTAAAATTGTTAGAGGCTGTAAAACAACCAGAAAAGGTAGCTATCATGCATTGTCAGGGACACCAAAAGGGGAACACCGATTTTGAAATTGGAAAATCGATTGGCAGAGGCTAAGCAGGCAGCTGAAATAACTGAGGTGAAGGCATTGTCTTTGATACCAGACGGTAAAATCCAAACTATATCCAAATTATACAAAAGACGACTTAAAATTAATTGAAGATTTGAAAGGTAAAATGAAACCAGATGGATGAGTATATTTAAAAGATAACCCCATAGTAATACCCTCTAGTTTGACATGGCCCATAGTTCTTACAGAACACAATAAAACGCATTGGGGAGCTGGCACACTGCATAAGAGCCTGAGTCAGACATTAGTGGCACGATATGATAAAACAAGTAACTCAACAATGTAGCATTTGCTTACACAATAACCCCAATACCAAGGATAGAATAAAATTTGGAATAATCGGTAAAGGAAATTATTCGGGGCAACAGTGGCAAATTGATTTTTCAGAACTCCCTAGAAAAGGGGGGTATCATTATTTACTGGTTCTGACTGACACGTTTTCAGGAAGGCCTGAAGCCTTTCCCTGTCGAACAAACAAAGCAAGAGAAGCGGTTAAAGTCTTGTTAAATGAAATAATACCATGCTTTGGGATTCTAGTAGCAATGTCTTCTGATAGAGTTTCACATTTTTGTGCACAAGTGGTAGAACAGATAAGTAAGATTCTAAAGATAGATTGGCAACTGCATACTCCTTATAGACCACAGGCAAGTGGACAGGTAGAAAAAATGAACCATTTAATTAAACAATAAATAGCTAAAATTGGATAAGAAGCTAATTTGTCATGGCCTCAATCCCTCCCTTTAGCATTACTTGGAATTAGAGTTAAACCTAGAATAAAAGGAAATTTGAGTCCCTTCAAAATCTTATATGGAAGGCCATAGCAATTTCTATTTAGTGGAGAGGACCTAACGCAGTTAGGATCAGAATATTTATATGCTTATATAACTGAACTTCAGAAACAATTAAAGAAAGTACATACATTTGTTTTAGGGACCAGGGCTAGAGGGTTGGATCAACCAATCCACCCCTTGAAGCTCGGGGATTATATATATATAAAGACTTTTTCAGGACAACCCGTGCAGGAAAAATGGAAGGAAAGTGGATGGGACCATACCAAGTATTACTGACAACACACACCGCCATTAAGATTAAGAAGCAAGCAGCTTGGATCCACAATTCAAGGGTGAAGAAGGCCCCGGCGAGGATATGGACCACCACTCCAATTGGACCAACAAAATTACGGTTTTCCAGATCCTAATGATTGCAGGGGTGCGGTTCTCGGATTTGGGGTGGGCAACTTGGGATGAGAACTTACACCTGACCTTAATACAAACAATTTCTCAAGTAACTAATAAGACGAACTGTTGGGTATGCACCCATCTGCCACAGCATGGGAATAAGGGTGTATCGTTAAGTGGGATTCCCTTGCCTGCAAACTTATCTTGGACTGATTTGTGGGAAAACACATCTTGGGGTCGAAAATATTAAGCAGTTTTGGAACTAGAAGTGAGTAGCTTCATGCCGTTAGAATCCTATTATGTATGTGTACAAAGGTGTAACCCGCCTAAGGGTATAGGAAAACAGCATTGTATAAATACGGATACTACTTATGTGGGAAATCAGACATCTTGTAATTGAACAATTGATATTAGTACGACTAGCGGCTGGGCAAATTCAACCAGCTGGACGGTTCCAGAAGGAAAAGGGTGGTATTGGCTATGCAATGATACAGCCCGTAAGGTCTTGCCTGAGAATTGGAAGGGAACTTGCACTCTTGGAGCGGTAGTCCCCAATATGACAGTACATGATGTAGTGCCTCGAGGTTACTTGAGAAATCATATCCGGAGAATCAGATGAAAAATTAACAATCCATTGGTAGAGAGACACACCCCTTTTCATAGTTTTGTGCGATGGTTTATCCCATGGTTAGGAATGAGTGAATTGGAAAAGGCAATAGTTAATATTTCTGCAATTACAGAGAAGTTAGAAAACAAAATTCTGGATGCTATAAAGGCTCAACAAGAAGAGATATCTAGTTTATCACAGGTAGTATTCCAAAATCGGATGGCCCTAGACTTGTTACTGGCCACTCAAGGGGGAGTCTGTACAGTAATAAACACAAGTTGTTGTATGTATGTAGATCAGAGTGGAAGGATCTCTACCGACCTGGAAGAAAGATGGAAGCAGACAAGGATCCTACATGAGATCAGTAAAGATGATCTTTCATGGAGTTTTAGTGAACTATGGAATAAGTTAACCTCCTGGTTGCCCAATTTCCAATGGTTGAAACAAGTATTCATTGCTCTAATCGTATTAGTAGTGTTAGGAATATTTGTGTGCATGTTGTTTAGATGCCTGCTTTGTTGTGTTACTGTAAATAATGAAAGTATCTGATGCAAAAGAATTTGCATGGGAAAAGAAAAGGGGGGATTGATTAAGGAGGTATTGGGGAGGCAAGGACAATCCCCAGACAAGGACTGTAGATCTCGAAACAAGACACTGGAACTCATGATAAGGAAGCGGCAGGCGGACAGAGAAACGAATGTAAGGACTATAAATCTCAAAACTGGACATTGGAATTCATTATAAAGATACAACAAACGGGAGAATTAGCAACAACCAGCTCTTGCAATTAAGAAACATGCCAATTCAGCAGATTCCTGACCAAAGGTGAAAAGTACACTGTGAGGAAGACTCGGGGTCTTCCTCCCAAAGACCCCTGCCCACAATTCTTGGAAGGCTCTGCGCAGGCGCAAGGTGCCAAAAGGCTAATTAGCATGAGAAGCGAGGGAAGGCGGGGATAGGTAATGCATATGTATAGGTGCTTGTAGAATATTGATAGATTGATTGTATAAATTCAAGACTGCTTTCTGCTTTGGGTATGCACGATAGGTGGAGAGATCCCCCGTGCATCCAGCGCTGCAATAAAGAATATACCACTTAAAGGAATTTCGGCTTCGATCTTTGAATCAATTTGGCGACCCAGATGGGACAACCTCTCTGCCGGACCGCAGGACCCGCTGGGAACAGGACTCCCTAGGGTACCCCCGGGATTTCCCGGAGGGACTCCTCGACTCACCGGATCACTGCGGAGGCAGACAAGGACCCCATCATTGTAAGTGAGTATATTCTTTATTCTGGTTTGGTTTTCTGGTAGACCGGTCATCTGGAACTGTCTGTAAGTCAGAAGGTGATCTTCTGCGAGGCAGTGTTTGGTATATACTTTGTGGTTAGCACCATAAGTACATGTTTGGGGACCTTAAGGAAGGAGCTCGCTTTAAGGTCCATCTGGAATTGTGTTGTCTATTTCGGTTTTCTGACTCATGGAGTATGGTATTTAACTCTGGTTATTGTTACTGCGATTTTGGCTATTTTCCTGGTGGTAATAGTAGGTTCGTGGCATTGTTATAAGAAAGATATCGTTACGGTGTTACACAGTTCGGTTTTCTGACTTATCGCATGTGGAATTTGACTCTGACTATTGTTACTGTGATTTTGGCAATATTGCTGGTAATAGTAGTTTTGTGACATCGCTACTGAAAGATATTGCGTGCCCGTATTTTTGTGAGTGATACGTTTTGTGATACGCTTTTGTAAGTAACATGTGTATTCTGAAAGTGTAAACTGGAAACTGGGGGGGCAAACAAGCAGTGAAATTTTAAAGAAAAGTGTGTTAGGATGTGTTTTAAGTCACTGGAAGGATATTGGAGGATCTGCCGGTGGAAGTGTGAACAGGAAAACATTGATAAAATATCGTAATCAGTGGTGGCCGCTTTATAAGCTGGAATGTGGAGAAAAGTGGCCCCTAAATGGAACTTTAAACTATAATATTTTGCTACAGTTAATGTTGTTTTTTGAGAAGCAGAACAGGATGAAATGTTGTATACTGATGTTTCAGCATCTTGGTGGGAAAAGGTACGGAATTAAGTTGGCCCCTGACTGAACCTTTGATGTTGGCATTAGAGAAGTACAGGCTGGAGAAAGATAAAGGAAGTGTTAAAAGGGTTGTTGAAAGTGTTAAAGGTGTTTGAAGTTGAATGAGCAGGGAAAGAGGATGTAGGAATGTTAATAGTTCTGCCTCTGCCCGAGGCAGGGATCTTAAAATCATGGGTGTTAGCCCTTTAGGGCAAAGGGACCATGATGGGTCCGAGAGAGTTGTCACAGAAACAGAAAAGCAGTCAACTCTTAAAACAACCTGAGTTCATGTGCGAGCTCAGATTGCTGAGGGGACCGTTCAGGGAACTGTGGACAATTGCATTCCCCTGACCGACCCCCACTAAGACCCGAATCATCCTGAAAATTATGAACGGTTAAGTAAATACTAAAACCTGGATGAATTGGGAATTGAGAATATGCTTCCAACAAGGTCTAAAAGAAAGCCCTATGGAATTTTTGGACCAACTCTGAAATGTAATGAAAATAAATAAATAAATAAATAAATAAATACATAAATACATAAATACATAAAACAAAACGGTTTGGACCTGGCTTTGGAGGACAAATTGACTAGCCTTTTCCTAGGGTAATCAACCCCTGATTTCAACAGGAATAACGGGGACCTGGGGAATCTACCCTAGCGGATCCTCCACTGGTTATAATGAAGCTAGGGGAGGAATGGAAGTGAAATTTCTTATTGCTATGGGGCAACGTATTCAGTTCTAAATCAAGCATTAATGCCTTCACAGAATTATTATGTTAGGGTAAAAGGTGTGTCGTGGTTTAACCCGGCCGGCAGCTAAACACCACGCAGCTGTTCGCTCCCCCTCCCCCTCCCTCTCTGGGACGGGGGAGAGAAATGGAAAGTGAAGCCCGTGAGTTGAGATAAAGACAGTTTAATAACACAAAATAGTAATAATAATAATAATAATAATAATAATAATAATAATAATAATAATAATAATAATACAATGATGATAATAGTACCACTACTAATAATGTGTACAAACAAGTGATGCACAATGCAGTTGCTCACCTCCCGCTGACCGATGCCCAGCCTAACCCCGAGCAGTCCGGCCCCCTCCCCCTGGCTAGCCACCCCTATGTATTGTTTAGCCTGACGTCAGATGCTATGGAATACCCCTTTGGCTAGTTTGGGTCACCTGTCCTGGGTCTGTCCCCTCCCAGCTCTTACTGAACCCCCAGCCTGCCTGTTGGCAGGATAGAGCAAGAAGCTGAGATGTCCTTGGCCTGGTATAAGCACTGCTCTGCAACAATTAAAACATCGGGGTGTTATCAGCACTCTTCTCATCCTAAGCCAAAACATAGCATTCTACCAGCTACTAGGAAGAAAATTAACTCTGTTCTAACTGAAACCAGGACAAGGTGTAACCGAAAAGGCTTATTTTTGTGAACCTTTGAAGTACAAGTTAGGGAAACAATGGGGCATACACAGATTTTTATCTATGCCTAGCTCCTCATGGGCACTCTTAGGTAGAGATTTATTAGAGCAAGTAGGAGCAGAAATTGTCTTTGAAAAAGGGAAAATGGAATTAAGAAGAGGAGAAGAACAACTAATAAATGTGTTAAGCTTGGCACTAATACAAACTGACCCTAAAAGTGAAATACCTTTAGAGATCACAGATCAAGTATGTCCAGGAGTTTGGGCTACCGAAGTCCCTGGAAGAGCTAAAAATGTGACCTTACTAATTATTAAATTAAAGCCAGGAGAGAAACCCGTTAAGGTTAAGTAATATCCTTTGAGGATAGAAGATAGGAAAGGAATTAAAGAGATAATTGATAAATTTTTACAGTATGGATTATTGATTGAATGCGAATCAGAATACAATGCACCCATATTGCCAATTAAAAAGGCAGATGAAAAAGCTATAGGCTAGTTCAGGATTTGAGGGCCATAAATAAAATCACTGAGGATATACATCCAGTAGTGGCAAACCCTTATACTTTGCTGACTAAATTAAAGAATAGTCAAGTCTGGTTTACCGTACTGGATTGAAAAGATGCCTTCTTCTGCCTAGGCTTAGCCACAGAAAGCCAAAACCTATTCGCCTTTGAATGGGAAAATCCCGATTCAGGCAGAAAGACGCAGCTTACGTGGACATTACTACCTCAAGGATTCAAGAATAGCCCCACTATTTTTGGAAACCAATTAGCAAGGGAACTCGAAACATGGATACCTCCGGACACTGAAGGTGCTTTGTTACAATATGTAGTATGTAGATGATCTCTTAATAGCTACCGAGACTAAAGGGAGTTGGATTCAATGGACTATAAGTCGTCTTAATTTTCTGGGTTTAAATGGATATCAAGTCTCTTGACAGAAAGTCCAGCTGGCTCAACAAAGTGTGACCTATCTGGGATTTGACATTTTGGAAGGACAACGAGAACTAGGAACTGAACATAAGGAAGTCATTTGCCGGACTCCAGAACCTCAAATGGTAAAGGAGCTACAAACCTTTTTAGGAATGACAGGTTGGTGTCGCCTTTGGATTTATAATTATGGACTATTGGTAAAGCCTCTATGTGAATTGATAAAGATTAACCAGTCAAAGTTAGTCTGGACTGGAGAAGCACAAAAAGTCTTTAAACAACTTAAACAAGAATTGATGATTTTGAAATATCAAGCAATATTGGTAGAACAGGACGACGTGGAAATTGTGATAATTCATATTGTGAATCTAGCCTCTTAGTGATGCTCCGGCACAAGCTGTGATTCACGATTGTTTAGAAACTATAGAGACTGTGTATTCCAGCCGACCAGACCTTAAGGAGGAGCCCATGGAAGATGCGGAAGAAACTTGGTTCACGGATGGGAGCAGTTTTGTTACGCAAAGACAACGTAAAGCTGGATATGCTATAACAACTACTCAGCAGGTAATCGAGTCTAAGCCTTTACCCCCTGGAACATCAGCTCAAAAGGCGGAGATAGTTGCTCTCACGAGAGCATTGGAACTGGCAGCGGGAAAAAGGGTAAATATTTGGACAGATTCTAAATATACATTCGGCGTGGTACATGCTCATGGAGCAATTTGGAAAGAACATGGATTGCTGACCGCTCAGTGAAAACACAAAGTATGCTGAAGAAATTTTAAAATTGTTAGAGGCTGTAAAACAACCAGAAAAGGTAGCTATCATGCATTGTCAGGGACACCAAAAGGGGAACACCGATTTTGAAATTGGAAAATCAATTGGCAGAGGCTAAGCAGGCAGCTGAAATAACTGAGGTGAAGGCATTGTCTTTGATACCAGACGGTAAAATCCAAACTATATCCAAATTATACAAAAGAAGACTTAAAATTAATTGAAGATTTGAAAGGTAAAATGAAACCAGATGGATGAGTATATTTAAAAGATAACCACATAGTAATACCCTCTAGTTTGACATGGCCCATAGTTCTTACAGAACACAATAAAACGCACTGGGGAGCTGGCACACTGCATAAGAGCCTGAGTCAGACATTAGTGGCACGATATGATAAAACAAGTAACTCAACAATGGAGCATTTGCTTACACAATAACCCCAATACCAAGAATAGAATAAAATTTGGAATAATCGGTAAAGGAAATTATTCGGGGCAACAGTGGCAAATTGATTTTTCAGAACTCCCTAGAAAAGGGGGGTATCATTATTTACTGGTTCTGACTGACACGTTTTCAGGAAGGCCTGAAGCCTTTCCCTGTCGAACAAACAAAGCAAGAGAAGCGGTTAAAGTCTTGTTAAATGAAATAATACCATGCTTTGGGATTCTAGTAGCAATGTCTTCTGATAGAGTTTCACATTTTTGTGCACAAGTGGTAGAACAGATAAGTAAGATTCTAAAGATAGATTGGCAACTGCATACTCCTTATAGACCACAGGCAAGTGGACAGGTAGAAAAAACGAAGCATTTAATTAAACAATAAATAGCTAAAATTGGATAAGAAGCTAATTTGTCATGGCCTCAATCCCTCCCTTTAGCATTACTTGGAATTAGAGTTAAACCTAGAATAAAAGGAAATTTGAGTCCCTTCAAAATCTTATATGGAAGGCCATAGCAATTTCTATTTAGTGGAGAGGACCTAACGCAGTTAGGATCAGAATATTTATATGCTTATATAACTGAACTTCAGAAACAATTAAATAAAGTACATACATTTGTTTTAGGGACCAGGGCTAGAGGGTTGGATCAACCAATCCACCCCTTGAAGCTCGGGGATTATATATATATAAAGACTTTTTCAGGACAACCCGTGCAGGAAAAATGGAAGGAAAGTGGATGGGACCATACCAAGTATTACTGACAACACACACCGCCATTAAGATTAAGAAGCAAGCAGCTTGGATCCACAATTCAAGGGTGAAGAAGGCCCCGGCGAGGATATGGACCACCACTCCAATTGGACCAACAAAATTACGGTTTTCCAGATCCTAATGATTGCAGGGGTGCGGTTCTCGGATTTGGGGTGGGCAACTTGGGATGAGAACTTACACCTGACCTTAATACAAACAATTTCTCAAGTAACTAATAAGACGAACTGTTGGGTATGCACCCATCTGCCACAGCATGGGAATAAGGGTGTATCGTTAAGTGGGATTCCCTTGCCTGCAAACTTATCTTGGACTGATTTGTGGGAAAACACATCTTGGGGTCGAAAATATTAAGCAGTTTTGGAACTAGAAGTGAGTAGCTTCATGCCGTTAGAATCCTATTATGTATGTGTACAAAGGTGTAACCCGCCTAAGGGTATAGGAAAACAGCATTGTATAAATACGGATACTACTTATGTGGGAAATCAGACATCTTGTAATTGAACAATTGATATTAGTACGACTAGCGGCTGGGCAAATTCAACCAGCTGGACGGTTCCAGAAGGAAAAGGGTGGTATTGGCTATGCAATGATACAGCCCGTAAGGTCTTGCCTGAGAATTGGAAGGGAACTTGCACTCTTGGAGCGGTAGTCCCCAGTATGACAGTACATGATGTAGTGCCTCGAGGTTACTTGAGAAATCATATCCGGAGAATCAGATGAAAAATTAACAATCCATTGGTAGAGAGACACACCCCTTTTCATAGTTTTGTGCGATGGTTTATCCCATGGTTAGGAGTGAGTGAATTGGAAAAGGCAATAGTTAATATTTCTGCAATTACAGAGAAGTTAGAAAACAAAATTCTGGATGCTATAAAGGCTCAACAAGAAGAGATATCTAGTTTATCACAGGTAGTATTCCAAAATCGGATGGCCCTAGACTTGTTACTGGCCACTCAAGGGGGAGTCTGTACAGTAATAAACACAAGTTGTTGTATGTATGTAGATCAGAGTGGAAGGATCTCTACCGACCTGGAAGAAAGATGGAAGCAGACAAGGATCCTACATGAGATCAGTAAAGATGATCTTTCATGGAGTTTTAGTGAACTATGGAATAAGTTAACCTCCTGGTTGCCCAATTTCCAATGGTTGAAACAAGTATTCATTGCTCTCATCGTATTAGTAGTGTTAGGAATATTTGTGTGCATGTTGTTTAGATGCCTGCTTTGTTGTGTTACTGTAAATAATGAAAGTATCTGATGCAAAAGAATTTGCATGGGAAAAGAAAAGGGGGGATTGATTAAGGAGGTATTGGGGAGGCAAGGACAATCCCCAGACAAGGACTGTAGATCTCGAAACAAGACACTGGAACTCATGATAAGGAAGCGGCAGGCGGACAGAGAAACGAATGTAAGGACTATAAATCTCAAAACTGGACATTGGAATTCATTATAAAGATACAACAAACGGGAGAATTAGCAACAACCAGCTCTTGCAATTAAGAAACATGCCAATTCAGCAGATTCCTGACCAAAGGTGAAAAGTACACTGTGAGGAAGACTCGGGGTCTTCCTCCCAAAGACCCCTGCCCACAATTCTTGGAAGGCTCTGCGCAGGCGCAAGGTGCCAAAAGGCTAATTAGCATGAGAAGCGAGGGAAGGCGGGGATAGGTAATGCATATGTATAGGTGCTTGTAGAATATTGATAGATTGATTGTATAAATTCAAGACTGCTTTCTGCTTTGGGTATGCACGATAGGTGGAGAGATCCCCCGTGCATCCAGCGCTGCAATAAAGAATATACCACTTAAAGGAATTTCGGCTTCGATCTTTGAATCAATTTGGCGACCCAGATGGGACAACCTCTCTGCCGGACCGCAGGACCCGCTGGGAACAGGACTCCCTAGGGTACCCCCGGGATTTCCCGGAGGGACTCCTCGACTCACCGGATCACTGCGGAGGCAGACAAGGACCCCATCATTGTAAGTGAGTATATTCTTTATTCTGGTTTGGTTTTCTGGTAGACCGGTCATCTGGAACTGTCTGTAAGTCAGAAGGTGATCTTCTGCGAGGCAGTGTTTGGTATATACTTTGTGGTTAGCACCATAAGTACATGTTTGGGGACCTTAAGGAAGGAGCTCGCTTTAAGGTCCATCTGGAATTGTGTTGTCTATTTCGGTTTTCTGACTCATGGAGTATGGTATTTAACTCTGGTTATTGTTACTGCGATTTTGGCTATTTTCCTGGTGGTAATAGTAGGTTCGTGGCATTGTTATAAGAAAGATATCGTTACGGTGTTACACAGTTCGGTTTTCTGACTTATCGCATGTGGAATTTGACTCTGACTATTGTTACTGTGATTTTGGCAATATTGCTGGTAATAGTAGTTTTGTGACATCGCTACTGAAAGATATTGCGTGCCCGTATTTTTGTGAGTGATACGTTTTGTGATACGCTTTTGTAAGTAACATGTGTATTCTGAAAGTGTAAACTGGAAACTGGGGGGGCAAACAAGCAGTGAAATTTTAAAGAAAAGTGTGTTAGGATGTGTTTTAAGTCACTGGAAGGATATTGGAGGATCTGCCGGTGGAAGTGTGAACAGGAAAACATTGATAAAATATCGTAATCAGTGGTGGCCGCTTTATAAGCTGGAATGTGGAGAAAAGTGGCCCCTAAATGGAACTTTAAACTATAATATTTTGCTACAGTTAATGTTGTTTTTTGAGAAGCAGAACAGGATGAAATGTTGTATACTGATGTTTCAGCATCTTGGTGGGAAAAGGTACGGAATTAAGTTGGCCCCTGACTGAACCTTTGATGTTGGCATTAGAGAAGTACAGGCTGGAGAAAGATAAAGGAAGTGTTAAAAGGGTTGTTGAAAGTGTTAAAGGTGTTTGAAGTTGAATGAGCAGGGAAAGAGGATGTAGGAATGTTAATAGTTCTGCCTCTGCCCGAGGCAGGGATCTTAAAATCATGGGTGTTAGCCCTTTAGGGCAAAGGGACCATGATGGGTCCGAGAGAGTTGTCACAGAAACAGAAAAGCAGTCAACTCTTAAAACAACCTGAGTTCATGTGCGAGCTCAGATTGCTGAGGGGACCGTTCAGGGAACTGTGGACAATTGCATTCCCCTGACCGACCCCCACTAAGACCCGAATCATCCTGAAAATTATGAACGGTTAAGTAAATACTAAAACCTGGATGAATTGGGAATTGAGAATATGCTTCCAACAAGGTCTAAAAGAAAGCCCTATGGAATTTTTGGACCAACTCTGAAATGTAATGAAAATAAATAAATAAATAAATAAATAAATACATAAATACATAAATACATAAAACAAAACGGTTTGGACCTGGCTTTGGAGGACAAATTGACTAGCCTTTTCCTAGGGTAATCAACCCCTGATTTCAACAGGAATAACGGGGACCTGGGGAATCTACCCTAGCGGATCCTCCACTGGTTATAATGAAGCTAGGGGAGGAATGGAAGTGAAATTTCTTATTGCTATGGGGCAACGTATTCAGTTCTAAATCAAGCATTAATGCCTTCACAGAATTATTATGTTAGGGTAAAAGGTGTGTCGTGGTTTAACCCGGCCGGCAGCTAAACACCACGCAGCTGTTCGCTCCCCCTCCCCCTCCCTCTCTGGGACGGGGGAGAGAAATGGAAAGTGAAGCCCGTGAGTTGAGATAAAGACAGTTTAATAACACAAAATAGTAATAATAATAATAATAATAATAATAATAATAATAATAATAATAATAATAATAATAATACAATGATGATAATAGTACCACTACTAATAATGTGTACAAACAAGTGATGCACAATGCAGTTGCTCACCTCCCGCTGACCGATGCCCAGCCTAACCCCGAGCAGTCCGGCCCCCTCCCCCTGGCTAGCCACCCCTATGTATTGTTTAGCCTGACGTCAGATGCTATGGAATACCCCTTTGGCTAGTTTGGGTCACCTGTCCTGGGTCTGTCCCCTCCCAGCTCTTACTGAACCCCCAGCCTGCCTGTTGGCAGGACAGAGCAAGAAGCTGAGATGTCCTTGGCCTGGTATAAGCACTGCTCTGCAACAATTAAAACATCGGGGTGTTATCAGCACTCTTCTCATCCTAAGCCAAAACATAGCATTCTACCAGCTACTAGGAAGAAAATTAACTCTGTTCTAACTGAAACCAGGACAAGGTGTAACCGAAAAGGCTTATTTTTGTGAACCTTTGAAGTACAAGTTAGGGAAACAATGGGGCATACACAGATTTTTATCTATGCCTAGCTCCTCATGGGCACTCTTAGGTAGAGATTTATTAGAGCAAGTAGGAGCAGAAATTGTCTTTGAAAAAGGGAAAATGGAATTAAGAAGAGGAGAAGAACAACTAATAAATGTGTTAAGCTTGGCACTAATACAAACTGACCCTAAAAGTGAAATACCTTTAGAGATCACAGATCAAGTATGTCCAGGAGTTTGGGCTACCGAAGTCCCTGGAAGAGCTAAAAATGTGACCTTACTAATTATTAAATTAAAGCCAGGACAGAAACCCGTTAAGGTTAAGTAATATCCTTTGAGGATAGAAGATAGGAAAGGAATTAAAGAGATAATTGATAAATTTTTACAGTATGGATTATTGATTGAATGCGAATCAGAATACAATGCACCCATATTGCCAATTAAAAAGGCAGATGAAAAAGCTATAGGCTAGTTCAGGATTTGAGGGCCATAAATAAAATCACTGAGGATATACATCCAGTAGTGGCAAACCCTTATACTTTGCTGACTAAATTAAAGAATAGTCAAGTCTGGTTTACCGTACTGGATTGAAAAGATGCCTTCTTCTGCCTAGGCTTAGCCACAGAAAGCCAAAACCTATTCGCCTTTGAATGGGAAAATCCCGATTCAGGCAGAAAGACGCAGCTTACGTGGACATTACTACCTCAAGGATTCAAGAATAGCCCCACTATTTTTGGAAACCAATTAGCAAGGGAACTCGAAACATGGATACCTCCGGACACTGAAGGTGCTTTGTTACAATATGTAGTATGTAGATGATCTCTTAATAGCTACCGAGACTAAAGGGAGTTGGATTCAATGGACTATAAGTCGTCTTAATTTTCTGGGTTTAAATGGATATCAAGTCTCTTGACAGAAAGTCCAGCTGGCTCAACAAAGTGTGACCTATCTGGGATTTGACATTTTGGAAGGACAACGAGAACTAGGAACTGAACATAAGGAAGTCATTTGCCGGACTCCAGAACCTCAAATGGTAAAGGAGCTACAAACCTTTTTAGGAATGACAGGTTGGTGTCGCCTTTGGATTTATAATTATGGACTATTGGTAAAGCCTCTATGTGAATTGATAAAGATTAACCAGTCAAAGTTAGTCTGGACTGGAGAAGCACAAAAAGTCTTTAAACAACTTAAACAAGAATTGATGATTTTGAAATATCAAGCAATATTGGTAGAACAGGACGACATGGAAATTGTGATAATTCATATTGTGAATCTAGCCTCTTAGTGATGCTCCGGCACAACCTGTGATTCACGATTGTTTAGAAACTATAGAGACTGTGTATTCCAGCCGACCAGGCCTTAAGGAGGAGCCCATGGAAGATGCGGAAGAAACTTGGTTCACGGATGGGAGCAGTTTTGTTACGCAAAGACAACGTAAAGCTGGATATGCTATAACAACTACTCAGCAGGTAATCGAGTCTAAGCCTTTACCCCCTGGAACATCAGCTCAAAAGGCAGAGATAGTTGCTCTCACGAGAGCATTGGAACTGGCAGCGGGAAAAAGGGTAAATATTTGGACAGATTCTAAATATACATTCGGCATGGTACATGCTCATGGAGCAATTTGGAAAGAACATGGATTGCTGACCGCTCAGTGAAAACACAAAGTATGCTGAAGAAATTTTAAAATTGTTAGAGGCTGTAAAACAACCAGAAAAGGTAGCTATCATGCATTGTCAGGGACACCAAAAGGGGAACACCGATTTTGAAATTGGAAAATCGATTGGCAGAGGCTAAGCAGGCAGCTGAAATAACTGAGGTGAAGGCGTTGTCTTTGATACCAGACGGTAAAATCCAAACTATATCCAAATTATACAAAAGACGACTTAAAATTAATTGAAGATTTGAAAGGTAAAATGAAACCAGATGGATGAGTATATTTAAAAGATAACCACATAGTAATACCCTCTAGTTTGACATGGCCCATAGTTCTTACAGAACACAATAAAACGCACTGGGGAGCTGGCACACTGCATAAGAGCCTGAGTCAGACATTAGTGGCACGATATGATAAAACAAGTAACTCAACAATGGAGCATTTGCTTACACAATAACCCCAATACCAAGAATAGAATAAAATTTGGAATAATCGGTAAAGGAAATTATTTGGGGCAACAGTGGCAAATTGATTTTTCAGAACTCCCTAGAAAAGGGGGGTATCATTATTTACTGGTTCTGACTGACACGTTTTCAGGAAGGCCTGAAGCCTTTCCCTGTCGAACAAACAAAGCAAGAGAAGTGGTTAAAGTCTTGTTAAATGAAATAATACCATGCTTTGGGATTCTAGTAGCAATGTCTTCTGATAGAGTTTCACATTTTTGTGCACAAGTGGTAGAACAGATAAGTAAGATTCTAAAGATAGATTGGCAACTGCATACTCCTTATAGACCACAGGCAAGTGGACAGGTAGAAAAAACGAAGCATTTAATTAAACAATAAATAGCTAAAATTGGATAAGAAGCTAATTTGTCATGGCCTCAATCCCTCCCTTTAGCATTACTTGGAATTAGAGTTAAACCTAGAATAAAAGGAAATTTGAGTCCCTTCAAAATCTTATATGGAAGGCCATAGCAATTTCTATTTAGTGGAGAGGACCTAACGCAGTTAGGATCAGAATATTTATATGCTTATATAACTGAACTTCAGAAACAATTAAATAAAGTACATACATTTGTTTTAGGGACCAGGGCTAGAGGGTTGGATCAACCAATCCACCCCTTGAAGCTCGGGGATTATATATATATAAAGACTTTTTCAGGACAACCCGTGCAGGAAAAATGGAAGGAAAGTGGATGGGACCATACCAAGTATTACTGACAACACACACCGCCATTAAGATTAAGAAGCAAGCAGCTTGGATCCACAATTCAAGGGTGAAGAAGGCCCCGGCGAGGATATGGACCACCACTCCAATTGGACCAACAAAATTACGGTTTTCCAGATCCTAATGATTGCAGGGGTGCGGTTCTCGGATTTGGGGTGGGCAACTTGGGATGAGAACTTACACCTGACCTTAATACAAACAATTTCTCAAGTAACTAATAAGACGAACTGTTGGGTATGCACCCATCTGCCACAGCATGGGAATAAGGGTGTATCGTTAAGTGGGATTCCCTTGCCTGCAAACTTATCTTGGACTGATTTGTGGGAAAACACATCTTGGGGTCGAAAATATTAAGCAGTTTTGGAACTAGAAGTGAGTAGCTTCATGCCGTTAGAATCCTATTATGTATGTGTACAAAGGTGTAACCCGCCTAAGGGTATAGGAAAACAGCATTGTATAAATACGGATACTACTTATGTGGGAAATCAGACATCTTGTAATTGAACAATTGATATTAGTACAACTAGCGGCTGGGCAAATTCAACCAGCTGGACGGTTCCAGAAGGAAAAGGGTGGTATTGGCTATGCAATGATACAGCCCGTAAGGTCTTGCCTGAGAATTGGAAGGGAACTTGCACTCTTGGAGCGGTAGTCCCCAGTATGACAGTACATGATGTAGTGCCTCGAGGTTACTTGAGAAATCATATCCGGAGAATCAGATGAAAAATTAACAATCCATTGGTAGAGAGACACACCCCTTTTCATAGTTTTGTGCGATGGTTTATCCCATGGTTAGGAGTGAGTGAATTGGAAAAGGCAATAGTTAATATTTCTGCAATTACAGAGAAGTTAGAAAACAAAATTCTGGATGCTATAAAGGCTCAACAAGAAGAGATATCTAGTTTATCACAGGTAGTATTCCAAAATCGGATGGCCCTAGACTTGTTACTGGCCACTCAAGGGGGAGTCTGTACAGTAATAAACACAAGTTGTTGTATGTATGTAGATCAGAGTGGAAGGATCTCTACCGACCTGGAAGAAAGATGGAAGCAGACAAGGATCCTACATGAGATCAGTAAAGATGATCTTTCATGGAGTTTTAGTGAACTATGGAATAAGTTAACCTCCTGGTTGCCCAATTTCCAATGGTTGAAACAAGTATTCATTGCTCTCATCGTATTAGTAGTGTTAGGAATATTTGTGTGCATGTTGTTTAGATGCCTGCTTTGTTGTGTTACTGTAAATAATGAAAGTATCTGATGCAAAAGAATTTGCATGGGAAAAGAAAAGGGGGGATTGATTAAGGAGGTATTGGGGAGGCAAGGACAATCCCCAGACAAGGACTGTGTATCTCGAAACAAGACACTGGAACTCATGATAAGGAAGCGGCAGGCGGACAGAGAAACGAATGTAAGGACTATAACTGTCGAAACTGGACATTGGAATTCATTATAAAGGTACAACAAACGGGAGAATTAGCAACAACCAGCTCTTGCAATTAAGAAACATGCCAATTCAGCAGATTCCTGACCAAAGGTGAAAAGTACACTGTGAGGAAGACTCGGGGTCTTCCTCCCAAAGACCCCTGCCCACAATTCTTGGAAGGCTCTGCGCAGGCGCAAGGTGCCAAAAGGCTAATTAGCATGAGAAGCGAGGGAAGGCGGGGATAGGTAATGCATATGTATAGGTGCTTGTAGAATATTGATAGATTGATTGTATAAATTCAAGACTGCTTTCTGCTTTGGGTATGCACGATAGGTGGAGAGATCCCCCGTGCATCCAGCGCTGCAATAAAGAATATACCACTTAAAGGAATTTCGGCTTCGATCTTTGAATCAAGGCTAGATAGGATGGGGCTTCAGGCACCTCTTCACCTGAGGAAACACACTGCCATCAGGCACCGCTGTGCCAGACAAGCTTGTTCTGCTAGAACACCCTACTCCGATGTACTGTGGCATTCAAGTGAACTGCTTTCATGCAAATATAACGACTGATGTTACAACCCACCTTGCCTGTGGCACCTGATGAACAGAAGAGTAAGCCACCGCAGCACTTCAAAACCATCCCTGCACATGCCGCTCCTTGTCGCTCTCTGGCCTTATCTCATATCCTTATCCACTTCTGTGGAGAGCCTGCCACGGCACCTGCAAAGCAAGACAGACACCTTTCATAGTTACCTTGTGCTACTTGGTCGTTCTGCTCCAACCCAGCTCATGACCAGCCCCTCTTCTTACACAGCTCTTCAGAGTGCAGTTTGCTCCTTTGAGCCTGTGCGAGACACCTGTGAAAGAAAAAGAAACGCATAGGCCGATGCAGCATCCAAAGACACAGCACAACTAGGTAAGTTACTCTCATCTGCTCCCTTACCTCTGCCGCTTACCAGCCCCCGAGGCAGATGCTTCAATCTACCCTCTTCAAACAGCTACAACACCTCTAAAAGACAAAGAGGGGATGCTTAGAGGAACAGTGAGACAGACCTACAACACAACAACTGCTACATCTGTTCCTCACTCACCTTGCCAGAGGCAGCTCTGCGTGTGACGTCCCAGGTTGTACACTGCGTCACCTAACCCTTACCGTAACCCTTACCCTAACCCTTCTCACCCTTACCATTACCCAAATCCTTACCTTTACTTTTTCCTTACCCTTACTCTTTCCTTTAACCATAACCTTACCCTTACCCTATACCTTACTCCAACCCTTCCCCTTACCTTCCCCTTCCCCTTACACTTAACCTAACCCTTACCCTTCTGCTTCCCCTAAAACATATCCTAACACTTTCCCTTACCCTTAAACTTACCCTAACCCTTACTATTACCCGTACAATTACTCTTGCCCTAATCCTTGCTTGCACCCTTACACTTATCCTAACCCTTACCCTTACTCAAACCCTTACTCTAACCCTTACCCTGACCCGTACCCTTACCCTTACCCTTACCCTTATTCATACCATTACCCTTACCCGTAACCTTACCCTTATCCTAACACTTACCCTAACCCTTAACCTTTCTGCTACACTTACCCTTTTCCTAAATCTAAACCTTACCCTTACCCTTAACCTAAGCCTAAACCTCAAACCTTACCGTAAAGCTTACCCTTTCTGCTACACTTACCTTTAGCCTAAATCTAAACCTTACACTTACCCTTAGCCTAACCCTCACCCTTACCATTACCCATACCCTTATTCTTACCCTAACCCTTATCTTCACACTTACGGTTACCATTAAACTTACACTTACCCTAACACTTATCCTGAACCTAACCCTTACCCTTACCCTTACCCTGACCCTTACATTAACCCTAACCCTTACCCTAAACCTTACACTTACTCTTAACATTAACCTTACCCTCAACCTTTAGCTAATACTTAACCTTACGTTTTTCTCATCCTTACCCTATAATTAACCATAACCATTACCCTAACACTTAACCTTACCCTTACAATAAGCCATACAACAACACTTAAATGTACACTTACGCTTACAGTTACCCTAGGAATTACTCTTTCAATTACTCCTACCCTTACCCTTACACTTACCCTTACCCTTACCCTTCTCCATACCATTACCCTTACCCTAAACCTTACACTTACCCTTATCCTTACCCTAACCCTAACCCTCACCCTTACCATTAACCATACTCTTACTCTTCTCCTTACCCTAAACCTTACCCCAACCCTTACCCTAACCCTTACATTAACCCTAACCCTTAACCTAAACCTTACACTTACTCTTAACCTTAACCTTACCCTTAAACTAATACATACCCGTACATTTCCCTCACCATAACCCTAATTTTAACAGTACCCATTACCCTAACACTTATCCTTACCTAACCCTAACCCTTACTCTAACCCTTACCCTGACCTGTACCCTTACACTTACCCTTACCCTTACACTTACCCTAACCCTTTCCCTTACCATTACCGATACCTTTCCCTTACCCTTACCCTTATCCTTACCCTTACCCTTACCCTTAACCTAACCTTTATCCTAACACCCTTACCCTAATCCTACACCTTTCTGCTACACTTACCCTTAGCTTAAATCTAAACCTTACACTTACCCTTACCCTTACCCTCACCCTTACCATTACCCATATCCTTACTCTTACCCTTACCCTAAACCTTACCCTTCCTTTTACCGTTATCATTAACCTTAACCTTACCCTATCCCTTACAATTATCCTTGTCCATACAACTTACCCTTACCCTAACACTTACCCTTAACCTAACTCTAAACCTAAACCTTACCTGAAACCTTACCCTGACCCTTACATTAACCCTAACCCTTATCCTAAACCTTACACTTACTCTTAACCTTAACCTTACCCTTAACCTTAACCTAATCCTTACCCTTACGTTTCCCTCACCATAAGCCTAAAATTTACCCTAACCATTACCCTAACACCCTTACCCTAACCTTTACTCTAACCCTTACAATGACCCGTACCCTTACACATACACTTACACTTACTCTTACCCTAAACCTTACCCTTACCCTAACACTTACCCTTATCGTAAACCTTACCCTTTCTGCTACACTTACCATTAGCCTAAATCTAAATCTTACACTTACCCTTACCTGAACCGAATACTTACCCTTACGTTTCCCTCACCCTAACCCTAAAATTAACCCTAACCATTATTCTAACCCTTACCCTGACCCATACCCTTACACTCACCATTACCCTTACATTACCCTAACTCTTACCCATACCATAACCCATACCCTAACACATATTTGTACCCTTAACCTTACCGTTACCCTTACCCTTACCCTTACTCTATCCGTTACCCTTACGCTTACCCTTAACATAAACCTTACCATTAATCTTACCCTTACGCTAACCCTTACCCTTACCCTATCCCTTACACTTTTCCTTATCCATACCCTTAACCTTACCCCAACCCTTACCCTTAAGCTGAACCTAACCCTAAACCTTACCCCAAACCTTTCCCTGAACCTTACATTAACACTAACCCTTAACCTAAACCTTACACTTACTCTTAACCTTAACCTTAACCTTACCCTTAAGCTAGTACTTAACCTTACATTTTTCTCACCCTAATCCTAATATTAACCCTAACCATTACCCTAACACTTAACCGTTACACTTACCCTTATTCTATCCGTTACCCTTACGCTTTCTTTTAACATAAACCTTACCCTTGACCTTACCCTTACCATAAGCCATACAACAACACTTAAATGTACACTTACGCTTGCACTTACCCTAGCAATTACTCGTACAATTACCCTTACCCTTAACCTAAGCCGAAACCTTAAACCTTACAGTAAACCTTACCCTTTCTGCTACACTTCCCCTTAGCCTAAATCTAAACCTTACACTTACCCTTACTGTAACCCTCACCCTTATTACCAATACCCTTACTCTTACCCTTACCCTAACCCTTACAATTACCCGTACTTTCACACATACCCTTACACTTACCCTTACTCTTAAACTTACACTAACCCTTACCCTTAACTAAATCTAACCCTTACACTAAACATCATCCTTACCCTTACCATTATCCCTTCTCTTACCCTTATCCTAAACGTTTCCCAAACCCTTACCCTTACATTAAACCTAACCCTTACCATAACTCTTAACCTTATCCTTAAACTTAACCTAATACTTACCCTTATGTTTCCCTCACCCTAAACCTAAAATTAGCCTAACCATTACCCTTACTCTAACCCTTACCCTGAACTGTACCCTTACACTTCCACTTACCCACTTAAGTGTAAGAGTTAGGATAACGTTAACCTTAAGGGTGACCCTTTAGCTTATCCTTACTGTTGATGGTTAGGTTAAGGGTAAGGGTAATGGTTTGGTAAGGGTAAGGTTAAGGGTAATTGTACGAGTAATTGCTAGGGTAAGTGTAAGCGTAAGTGTACATGTAAGTGTTGTTGTAGGGCTTATGGTAAGGGTAAGGTCAAGGGTAAGGTTTATGTTAAGGGTAAGCGTAAGGGTAATGGACAGAGTAAAAGTAAGGGTAAGGTTAAGAGTAACGGTAAGGTTAAGGGTACAAATATGTGTTAGGGTTTGGGTTATGGTATGGGTAAGAATTAGGGTAAGTATAAGGGTAAGGGTAAGTGTAAGGGTACGGGTCAGGGTAAGGGTTAGAGTAAGGGTTAGAGTTACGGTTAGGGTTAGGGTAAGGGTAAGTGTTAGGGTAATGGTTAGGGTTAGTTTTAGGGTTAAAGTCAGGAAAACGTAAGGGTAAGTATTAGGTTAATGTTAAGGGTAAGGTTAAGGTTAAGAGTAAGTGTAAGTTTTAGGGTAAGGGTTAGGGTTAATGTAAGGGTCAGGGTAAGGGCTGGGGTAAGGTTTAGGGTTAGGGTTAGGTTAAGGGTAAGGATTAGGGTAAGGGTAAGGGTATGGATAAGAATAAGTGTAAGTGTTAGGGTAAGGGTAATGTTAAAGGTAACAGTAAGTGTAAGGAGAAGGGTTAGGGTAAGGGTAAGAGTACGGGTATTGGTAATGATAAGGGTGAGGGTTACAGTAAGGGTAAGTGTAAGGTTTAGATTTAGGCTAAGGGGAAGTGTAGCAGAAAGGGTAAGGTTTACTGTAAGGTTTAAGGTTTTGGCTTAGGTTAAGGGTAAGGGTAAGGGTAATTGTACGAGTAATTGCTAGGGTAAGTGTAAGCGTAAGTGTACATGTAAGTGTTGTTGTATGGCTTATGGTAAGGGTAAGGTCAAGGGTAAGGTTTATGTTAAGGGTAAGCGTAAGGGTAACGGATAGAGTAAGGGTAAGGGTAAGGTTAAGGGTAACGGTAAGGTTAAGGGTACAAATATGTGTTAGGGTATGGGTTATGGTATGGGTAAGAATTAGGGTGAGTATAAGGGTAAGGGTAACTGTAAGGGTACAGGTCAGGGTAAGGGTTAGAGTAAGGGTTAGGGTTAGGGTTAGGGTAAGGTTAAGTGTTAGGGTAATGGTTAGGGTTAGTTTTAGGGTTAAAGTCAGGAAAACGTATGCGTAAGTATTAGGTTAATGTTAAGGGTAAGGTTAAGGTTAAGAGTAAGTGTAAGGTTTAGGGTAAGGGTTAGGGTTAATGTAAGGGTCAGGGTAAGGGTTGGGGTAAGGTTTAGGGTAAGGGTTAGGTTAAGGATAAGTCTTAGGGTAAGGGTAAGGTTAATGGTAACCGTAAGTGTAAAGGTAAGGGTTAGGGTAAGGGTAAGAATAAGGGTATGGGTAATGGTAAGGGTGAGGGTTAGGCTAAGGGTAAGTGTAAGGTTTAGATTTAGGCTAAGGGTAAGTGTAGCAGAAAGGGTAAGGTTTACGGTAAGGGTAAGTGTTAGGATAAGGGTAAGGTTTAGGGTTAGGTTAAGGGTATGGGATCGGGTAAGGGTAAGGGTAAGGGTAAGGGTAAGGGTTACGGTAAGGGTAAGAGTTATGGTAAGGGTACGGGTACGGGTAGAAGTATGTGTTAGAGTATGGGTTATGGTAAGGGTAAGGGTTAGGGTAAGGGTAAGTGTTGGGGTAATGGTTAGGGTTAATTTTAGGGTTAAGGTGAGGGAAAAGTAAGGGTAAGTATTAGGTTAAGGTTAAGTGTAAGTTTTAGGGTAAGGGTTAATGTAAGGGTCAGGGTAAGGGTTCAGGTAAGGTTTAGGGTTAGGGTTAGGTTAAGGTTAAGTGTTAGGGTAAGCGTAAGTTGTATTGATAAGGATAAGTGTAAGGGATAGGGTAAGGGTAAGTGTTAGGGTAAGGGTAAGGTTCATGGTAACCGTAAGTGTAACGGTAAGGGTTAGGGTAAGGGGAAGAGTAAGGGGAAGGGGAAGTCTAAGGGTCCGGGTCAGGGTAAAAGTTAGAGTAAGGGTTAGGGTTAGGGTTCGGTAAGGATAAGTGTTAGGGTAATGGTTACGGTTAATTTTAGGGTTATGGTGAGGGAAACGTAAGGGTATGTATTAGTTTAAGGGTAAGGTTAAAGTTAAGATTAAGTGTAAGGTTTAGGTTAAGGGTTAGTGTTAGGGTTAGGGTTAGGGTTAGGGTTAGGGTTAGGGTTAGGGTTAGGGTTAGGGTTAGGGTTAGGGTTAGGGTTAGGGTTAGGGTAAGGGTAAGGGTAAGGGTTAGGGTTAATGTAAGGGTCAGGGTAAGGGTTGAGGTAAGGTTTAGGTTAAGGGTAAAAGTAAGTATAATGGTAAGGGTAAGAGTGAAGGTTAGGGTAATGGTTAGATTTAGGTAAGGGTGAGGGTTAGGGTAAGGTTTAGAATTAGGCAAAGGGTAAGTGTAGCAGAAAGGGTAAGGTTTAGGATAAGGGTAAGTGTTAGGATAAGGGTAAGGTTTAGGGTTAGCTTAATAGTAAGGTTAAGGGTAATTGTACGAGTAATTGCAAGGGTAAGTGCAAGCGTAAGTGTACATGTAAGTGTTGTTGTATGGCTTATGATAAGGGTTAGGTTAAGGTTAAGGTTTATGTTAAGTGTAAGTGTAAGGCTAACAGAGACAGTAAAGGTAAGGGTAAGGGGAACGGTAAGGTTAAGGCTACAAGTACGTGTTAGGGTATGGGTTATGGTAAGGGTAAGGGTTAGGGTAAGGGTAAGTGTAAGGGTACGGGTCAGGGTAAGGGTTAGAGTAAGGGTTAGAGTTACGGTTAGGGTTAGGGTAAGGGTAAGTGTTGGGGTAATGGTTAGGGTTAATTTTAGGGTTAGGGTGAGGGAAACGTAAGGGTAAGTATTAGGTTAGGATTAAGGATAAGCTTAAGGTTAAGGTTAAGAGTAAGTGTAAGGTTTAGGGTAAGAGTTAGGGATAATGTAAGGGTCAGGGTAAGTGTTGGGGTAAGGTTTAGTGTTAGGGTTAGGGTTAGGGTAAGGGTAAGTGTTGGGGTAATGGTTAGGGTTAATTTTAGGGTTAGGGTGAGGGAAACGTAAGGGTAAGTGTTAGTGTAATGGTTAAGGGTAAGGTTAAGGTTAAGAGTAAGTGTAAGTTTTAGGGTAAGGGTAAGGGTTAATGTAAGGGTCATGGTAAGGGTTGGGGTAAGGTTTAGGGTTAGGGTTAGGTTAAGGGTAAAGATTAGGGCAAGGGTAAGGGCATGGATAAGGATAAGTGTAAGTGTTAGGGTAAGGGTAATGTTAAAGGTAACAGTAAGTGTAAGGAGAAGGGTTAGGGTAAGGGTAAGAGTAAGGGTATTGGTAATGATAAGGGTGAGGGTTACAGTAGGGGTAAGTGTAAGGTTTAGATTTAGGCTAAGGGTAAGTGTAGCAGAAAGGGTAAGGTTTACTGTAAGGTTTCGGCTTAGGGTAAGGGTAAGGGTAATTGTACGAGTAATTTTAGGGTTAGGGTAAGGTTAAGTGTTAGGGTAATGGTTAGGGTTAGTTTTAGGGTTAAAGTCAGGAAAACGTAAGGGTAAGTATTAGGTTACAGCTAAGGTTAAGGTTAAGAGTAAATGTAAGGTTTAGGGTAAGGGTTAGGGTTAATTTAAGGGTCAGGGTAAGGGTTGGGGTAAGGTTTAGGGTAAGGGTTAGGTTAAGGGTAAGTGTTAGGGTAAGAGTAAGGTTAATGGTAACCGTAAGTGTAAAGGTAAGGGTTAGGGTAAGGGTAAGAATAAGGGTATGGGTAAGGGTAAGGGTGAGGGTTAGGCTAAGGGTAAGTGTAAGGTTTAGATTTAGGCTAAGGGTAAGTGTAGCAGAAAGGGTAAGGTTTACGGTAAGGGTAAGTGTTAGGATAAGGGTAAGGTTTAGGGTTAGGTTAAGGGTAAGGGATAGGGTAAGGGATAGGGATAGGGTAAGGGTAAGGGTTACGGTAAGGGTAAGAGTTATGGTAAGGGTACGGGTACGGGTAGAAGTATGTGTTAGAGTATGGGTTATGGTAAGGGTAAGGGTTAGGGTAAGAGTAAGTGTAAGGGTATGTGTAAGTGTACGGGTCACTGTAAGTGTTAGAGTAAGGGTTATGTTAGGGGTAACTGTTAGGGTAATGGTTAGGGTTAATTTTAGGGTTAGTGTGAGGAAAACGTAAAGGTAAGTATTAGGTTAAGGTTAAGAGCAAGTGTAAGGTTTAGGTTAAGGGTAAGGGTTAATGTAAGGGTCCTGGAAAGGGTTCAGGTAAGGTTTAGGGTTAGAGTTAGGTTAGGGTTAAGTTTTAGGAAAAGGGTAAGTTGTATGTATAAGAATAAGTGTAAGAATAAGGGTATTGGTAATGATAAGGGTGAGGGTTAAGGATAAGGTATAAGGATAAGGGTATTTTAAATTTTTAATTCAATTAATTTTAAATTAAATTTTTTTAATTTAATTAATTAATATTTGAATTGTACGAGTAATTGCTAGGGTAAGTTTAAGCGTAAGTGTACATTTAAGTGTTGTTGTATGGCTTATTTTAAGGGTAAGGTTAAGTGTTAGCGTAATGGTTATGGTTAATTACAGGGTTAGGGTGAGAAAAACGTAAGATTAAGTATTAGCTAAAGGTTAAGGGTAAGGTTAAGGTTAAGAGTAAGTGTAAGGTTTAGGGTAAGGGTTAGGGTTAATGTAAGGGTCAGGGTAAGGGTTGGGGTAAGGTTTAGGGTAAGGGTTAGGTTCAGGATAAGTGTTAGGGTAAGTGTAAGGTAACCGTAAGTGTAAAGGTAAGGGTTAGGGTAAGGATAAGGGTATGGGTAATGGTAAGGGTGAGGGTTATGCTAAGGGTAAGTGTAAGGTTTAGATTTAGGCTAAGGGTAAGTGTAGCAGAAAGAGTAAGGTTTACGGTAAGGTTTAAGGTTTAGGCTTAGGTTAAGGGTAAGGGTAAGGGTAAGGGTAAGGGTACGGGTCAGGGTAAGGGTTAGAGTAAGGGTTTGAGTAAGGGTAAGGGTAAGGGTTAGGATAAGTGTAAGGGTGCAAGCAAGGATTAGGGCAAGAGTAAGTGTAAGGGTAATAGAAAGGGTTAGGGTAAGTATAAGGGTAAGGGAAAGTGTTAGGATATGTTTTAGGGGAAACAGAAGGGTAAGGGTTAGGTTAAGTGTAAGGGGAAGGGGAAGGTAAGGGGAAGGGTTGGAGTAAGGTATAGGGTAAGGGTAAGGTTATGGTTAAAGGAAAGAGTAAGGGTAAGGAAAAAGTAAAGGTAAGGATTTGGGTAATGGTAAGGGTGAGAAGGGTTAGGGTAAGGGTTACGGTAAGGGTTAGGTAACGCAGTGTACAACCTGGGACGTCACACGCAGAGCTGCCTCTGGCAAGGTGAGTGAGGAACAGATGTAGCAGTTGTGTTGTAGGTCTCACTGTTCCTCTAGGCATCCCCTCTTTGTCTTTTAGAGGTGTTGTAGCTGTTTGAAGAGGGTAGATTGAAGCATCTGCCTCGGGGGCTGGTAAGCGGCAGAGGTAAGGGAGCAGATGAGAGTAACTTACCTAGTTGTGCTGTGTCTTTGGATGCTGCATCGGCCTATGCGTTTCTTTTTCTTTCACAGGTGTCTCGCACAGGCTCAAAGGAGCAAACTGCACTCTGAAGAGCTGTGTAAGAAGAGGGGCTGGTCATGAGCTGGGTTGGAGCAGAACGACCAAGTAGCACAAGGTAACTATGAAAGGTGTCTGTCTTGCTTTGCAGGTGCCGTGGCAGGCTCTCCACAGAAGTGGATAAGGATATGAGATAAGGCCAGAGAGCGACAAGGAGCGGCACATGCAGGGATGGTTTTGAAGTGCTGCGGTGGCTTACTCTTCTGTTCATCAGGTGCCACAGGCAAGGTGGGTTGTAACATCAGTCGTTATATTTGCATGGAAGCAGTTCACCTGAATGCCACAGTGCATCTGAGTAGGGTGTTCTAGCAGAACAAGCTTGTCTGGCACAGCGGTGCCTGATGGCAGTGTGTTTCCTCAGGTGAAGAGGTGCCTGAAGCCCCATCCTATCTAGCCTGCACACAATTATCTGAGAATGAAAGCTGCTTTCCAGTAATTCAGAAAGCCAAGTTACGTCTCAGCCTTGAGCATCTCAGGCTTTTGGGCCTGTCTGTAACATTTGGCACCAGCAGTAATACTTTTTTTGGCATATGTTTAGCATTTGGGGCCTGTGTCTGGGATTTGGGCCCTGTCTCGAACCAGTGGGGCTTTGTCCTGGGTTTTGGAGCCTGCCTCTAGAGTTCAGGGCCTGTGATTAGGCTTTTGGGGTCTGTGTCTGGGGGCCGGTATCTGGGGGCAAGGGGGGAGCTGCTTGTAGACCCTTGGGGCCAGCATTGAGGGGGTTGGGAGCTGACTCTACACCTTTGGGGCCTGCTTCTGGGGGCGGGGGGGGTTGAGACCTGCATCTGAGGGAGGGGTGGGAGCTCTTTGTATTCCTTTGGAGCCTGTGTCGGGGGGGGGAAGGGGAGGGTTGGTTGGGAGCTGCTTGTACACTGTTGGAGCCTGGGTTGAGGGAGGAGGTTTGGAGCTGCTTCTACACCTTTGGGCCTGGCATCGGGGGTAGGGGGTTGGGTGCTGGTTGTAGGGGCCTGTGTTTGGGGGGGGGGCTTGGGACCTGCGTCTGGGGGAGGGGTGGGAGCTTCTTGTACACCTTTGGGGCCTGCATCTGTGGGGGCTCAGGGCCTGTGTCTAGCGGGCTGGGAACTGCTTGTACAATGTAGGAATCTGTTTCTGCAGGGTGGCTGGGAGCTGTTCGTACAACTTTGGGGCCAGCATCTGGGGGTGGCTGGGAGCTGCCTGTACACTGTAGGGGCCTGTGTTTGTGGGGGCCTTGGGGGCCTCCCTCGGGGGGGGGGGGGGGAGGGTTGGGAGCTGCTTGCATAGGGTAGGGGGCCTGCCTGGCAGGGGTTGGGAGCTGCTTGTAGAATTTGGGTCCCTGTGTCTGGGGGGGGGTTGGAGCCTGTGTCTCAGGGGTGTTGGGAACTGGTTGTACACCTTTGGGTCCTGTCTTTGGGGGGGAGCTACTTGTACACTTTTGGGGTCTGTATTTGAGGGGGGTTGGGAGCTGCTTGTGCACTTTTGGACCTATGTTTAGGCTGGTTGGGAGTTGCTCATGCATTCTAGGTGCCTCCCTTTTGAGAAGGGTTGGGGCCTGCATCTGTGGGTGGTTGGGAGCTGCTTGTACTCTATAGGGGCCATGGTCTTGGAGGGGGGTCTGGGCTGTTTATATACCTTTGTGGCCTGTGTTTGAGGGAGGGGGAGTGGGCCTGTGCCTGGGGAAGTTGGGAGCTGTTTGTTCACTCTAGGAGCCTCCATTTGGGGGTATTTGGGGCCTCCCTTTGATGGGGAGGGAGTTGGGAGTTGGTTGTACACCTCCGCATCCCTAGTCCTGGGAGGGGTGGGGGGAGTGGGACCGGTCTCTGAAGGGGCGGGTTGTGAGCTGCTTGTACACCTGTGTCGGGGGGAGGGTAGGGGGGTTGGCGGGGGTCGGGTCCGGGTCTTGGGCCAGTGTCTGGGTGGAGTCCAGTTCTTGGGAGGGGGTGGTGGGGTAGGAGCTGCTTGTGGGCAGTTGGGGTCTGCATCTGGGTGTGGTTGGTGCCTGCTTCTGTTGGCAGTTTGGGGCCTGCTTGTAGACTTGTGCAGCCTGGGTTTGGGGGCTTTTCTGTAACGTTTGGGGCCTGCATTTTTGCTTTGGGATGCATCTTGAGCTTTTGAGGCCTAGCAGTAGCATTTGGGGCCTGCATCTGGGGCTTTTCTGTAGCATTTTGGTTGCGTATTTGTGATTTGGGGCCTGTATCCAGGGTTTTGCCTTTTTTGTAGTTTCCATCTTTGTGTGTGTGTGTTTCGTTGTTGGTTGTCTGTGGTTAGGGGCAGTTTGGGGTTTGGATTAAGGTCAGTGTCATTAGCGTTAGGGGGTTGATAATAAGGGTTAGGGTTGTGGTTAGAGTTGTTAGGTTTAAGGGGAATAAGGATTTCAGGGTAAGGGGATCAAGGTTGTGGGAATAAAAATGTTGTTTTTGCGCAGTTACATCCTGTAGAGGGAAGGAAGGTGGTATTGAGATATGCTTGCAGTGATAAGACAGCTTAACAGTGTGAAATGAGTTCATCTGATTCGTGTCAATATGGAACAATGCTAGGGCCGCATGATATGATGAAAAGTCTGAGAAAACCAGAGTGGTTAATATATATAGTTCTTGAATCTTGCAAAGGAATGGTCCAGCAATTCGGGTCAACAGGGGATAAGAGAACAAAGGGGTTTCAGAATAACTGCTAACTTTTACAACTGTTGCATGGGACACTATGCAAGTGTCTGCCATCCAGCCAAGATGGACAAAGGAGATGGACAAGAGAAAAGCCTGGGAGGAAGACTACGAGCCTTCAGTACGAGCGGCCCCCAGAGGGACCACCGGAGACTGATAACGCCTGCACCAGTGGGAGGGTTTGGATTCTGGGAACTAATTAGAATAACCCTGCCTTTTGTAGAAGTAGTAATGAATATGTATTAGCCTAGCAGCATAAAAACCAGCCGCCTGATGTAACTTGTGTGCGTCTTGGTGGAGCAGAGACTCCTGGCGCACCCAGCGCTGCTTGCTTACCTCTATTCCTTTAATAAATCATAAACATTAATTGCAATCCTATTTGGGACCCAGTCATTTATTACAAGTGGGCGCTCGTCCGGGAGGGCTTTGGTTCCTGATTTCTGGTTTGATCTAGGAGAGGCACCCCCACCATTTGGTGGCTGCTGTTTGAGTCAGGTCGGAACTAATGGCATCTTGAACCTGAATAAAGGTAAGCAAAGTTTCTGATTCTTTTTTTCAGCTCCCTTGCCAGCTGCAGCACTATATTTTGCCCGTAACTGTGTGTGTGAAGATCCGAACGAAGATGACGGAGTCGTAAGCATTTAAAGCGTATACCGTTCGGTTGGGTGGGGTTCGGTTGCCTGTGTGTGTAAGAGTGTGACTGAGATGGAACTTAGTTCCGAAGCGATTGTGAAGGTCTTCTAACCGCGTTTTCAATCTCCCACGAGGGACGTGGCCAGTGAAGGACCGAAGGGATTCCTATAGGATTTGTGGGTGTGTGATAGGTCCTCGACCCCCTGCAAGACACTCTTACTAAGGTAACCAAGGGCTGTGGGAATTGCCATAGTAAAATTCCTAGATAGGTCAGACAAAATCAAAGACCAGAGACCAGAAGAAAGGGAACAAATTACCAGTCATACCACCAGAAAGTCCATTAGGAATAACGATTAGAAATTGGAATGATAGGGACCCCAGAAAAGGAAAAAGTAAATTAAAAATGGTCCAGTATTGTGTGACAGAATGGCCAAAGGAGCCTTTAAGACTACATGTCTTTTGGCCTGTTTTTGGATCCTTCGAAGACTGGATTTGCCAGGCCTTAAATATCCATGTTAATTCAAAGGAACCTTTTAGCCAGGAAGAAAGTGATTATGCAGGATTATGGATCAGGAGGACTTCACGTCCTTTTCCAGCCTCAATATTTACACTAAAAGCAGATAAGAAATTTGAAGAACAAGAAGAACATGACAAAGAAAAAGAAGATAAACGTGAGCCGTTGGATAAGCTACCACCTCCATACCCTAACAATCCACCCCCGGCGGCTCCCCCTCCGGTGGCTGTGGTATCGCCACCAGTACCACCGTTGCCCCAGCTTCCACCACCAACAGCACCAGAATTAGACCGACCTCCGGCCGCATGCAGGAGAAGTAGGACGGACGTATCTGAGAGGGCTTCTCTATATCCCTTAAGGGAGGTAACTGGTGTATAACTGGTGCGCGTCTTGGTGGAGCAGAGACTCCCGGCGTACCCAGCACTGTTTGCTTACCTCTATTCATTCAGTGAATTGTAAACTTTGATTGTAATCCTATTTGGGACTTTTATTTATTATAACAGACAACCTTGTAAAACGCAGACAACCAGAATCCTTACAGCAATTAGGTGGAAATCACGGCGTAAGAAACATTACCACCTCAAAGAGTAAAAACCTCAAAAGAAATGTGACTTGTAACAGGCCAGCAGCTGTGTATTTTCTGTGAAGCACCAGCTAGATTATGAACCTTGAATAGCACAGTTAAAGGGGAAACAGGGGAGGGTCCCGGTCCTCGGCAGAAAAAAAAAGTGTATAAACTGTGTATGGAATTAGTAGGCACCCTCCTGCTTGTGGGACACCCGCCATTGTAATCTCGAATAATAATGCTACTGTACTGAGATCCTCGACTCAGCCTATGCTATTTGCTACAGATTGATTCAGGGTTTTAAGGTTTCAGGGATTGGGCACTAGGGTTGGGTTTCAGGGTAAGGGGTTTCAGGGTTTATGTTTAGGATTTTAAGGTTTTTAGGGTTGGAGTTTTAACGGTTAGGGTTTTAAGGGTTTGGGGGTTAGGGTTTTAAGGGTTTCAGGGTTAGCGTGTTAGGGTATTAGAGTTTTTTGGGTTGTAGTGTTGATATGTTTTTTAGGGTTAGAGTCTTAAGGTTTTATTTTTGGTCAGTTATTTACGGTTAGGGTTTTAAGATCTTTTTTTGTTTTGTTTGTTTTGTTTTTTCAGGTTAGGTTCTCCAGGGCCAGGGTTTTGAGTATCCTAATTTTGGGGGTTTGGATTTTGAGCATCTTAATTTTTGGGGTTAGGCTTTTGTGTGCCCTAATTTTTTGGGATCGGCTTTCAAGCATCCTAAGTAGTTGGGTTAGGGTTTTGAGCATCTTAATATTTTGGGTCTGGGTAATGAGCATCCTCAGTTTTCAGGATAGGGTTTTGAGCATCTTAATGTTTCCAGGATAGGGTTTGGAGCGTCCTAATGTTTTGGGTTGGGGCTTTGAGCGTCCTAATGTTTTTGGGTTAGGGTTTGGAGCGTCCTAAATTTTCAGGATAGGGTTCTGAGCATCTCAGTGTTTCCAGGATAGGGTTTTGAGCGTCCTAAGTTTTTGGGATAGGTCTTTGAGCTTCCTAATGTTTTCCGGATAGGGTTTGGAGCATCTTAATGTTTTGGGTTTGGGTTTTGAGCGTCCGAATGTTTTTGGGTTAGGGCTTGGAGCATCCTAATGTTTTTGGGTTAGGGCTTTGAGCGTCCTGTTTTCGGGATAGGGTTTGGAGCGTCCTAGTGTTTTCGGGATAGGGTTTTGAGCGTCCAAAGTTTTTGGGTTTGGGTTTTGAGCGTCCAAAGTGTTATAAGTTGCCCCCTTAATTAATTTTCAGAGAGCATTGTATTAATCATAGAAAGGAATTTATTGAGTAAGCAAACATCAAGCAAAACAGCACTGGGCAGCCGGGGAGTCTCAGCTCCGCCAACGGCACGCACCTCACCCCTGCCAGGGTCCCTTTTTATACCTTGCTAATTCCGGGATTACGCAGCACATCCTGGTATATTCTGCGACTGCGCGCACTGTTGCGCGCAAAAGAATTTTTAAGAATTTAAATCTCTTTAAAAAGAAAATTAAGCAAAAGAATTTTCATAGTGTCTAGGCAAGCATTATGCAGCTCCTTACTTCAGCAGGGAGCTTTCACAACTCCCGCTCCTCAAACACAACTCCTTGTTTTTATAATACAAAAGACAATGAACAAACATTTATGGTGTATTACCCTAAGTTTTTGGGTTAGGGTTTTTTGCGTCTTAGTGTTTTGGGCTAGGGCTTTGAGCATTCCTAACGTTTTGGGTTGGGTTTGGGTTTTGAGCATCCTAAGATTTTGGGTTAGGGCTTTTAGGCATAGGTCTTCAGGGGTTTAGTGTGGTAAATAGTTTGGGTTAGGTCTGTAGGGGTTTCGAGGTTTTTTGGATGTTAGGGCTTGAGGCTTTTTTTGTAAGGGCGGTGAGGGTTCCAGTGAGTGCTGGTAAATGCAGTTCTCGAGCACTCGGCCTGTGATTGGCCATGCTGGCTGTGCGGGGAATGCTGGTAGGTGTAGTTTTCTGTAGTTTTCATGGCACTGGGAGGCCATGTTGTGTGCCCAGAGCATGCCGGGAGATGTAGTTCTCGGGACTCCGGACTTCCGGGAGGCCATGTTGCGTACCCATGGTATGCCGGGAAATGTAGTTGTCGGATTCGGGACTTCCGGGAGGCCATGTTGAATGCGCAGAGCATACCGGGAGATGTAGTTCTCGGGAACTAGGGTTAGGGTTAGGGGCTAGGGCTGGGGCTAGAGTTAGGGTTTCGGGTGAGGGTTGGGGTTGGGGGTTATTGTTAGGGTTAGTGGTTTAGGGTTCGGCTTAGAGGGTTATGGTTAGGGATAGGTTAGGGGTAGGTTTAGAGGGTTAGGGTAAGGGTTAGGGGTTAGGGGTTGCGACTGTGGTTAGGCTTAGGGTAAGGGTTAGGGTGAGAGTATTAGGGTTAGGGTTTGGGTTCAGATTAGGGTAAGGGTTAGGGCAAAGTTGTGTTAGGGTAAGGCTAAGGGTAAGGCTTAGGGTGAGGATAAGGTTTAGGGAAAGGGTTAGGTTTAGGGTAAGGGTTGGGGTAAGGGTTAGGGTAAGGGTAAGAGTTAGGGTAAAGGATAGAGTAATGGTAAGTATAAGGGTAGGGTAAGGATTAGGGTAAGGGTAAGGATTAGGGTTAGGTTTAGGGTAAGAATAAGGGTAAGCTAATGGTTAGGATAAGGGTAAGGGTTAGGGTAAAGGTTTTCATTTGTTAAAGCTGAAACGCAGTATGCAATCTGGGACGTCACAGCCAGAGCTGCCTATGGCAAGGTGAGAGAGGAAAAGACGGAGCAGATGTTCTACTCCTAGTTTTTTCTTTATACGTAAATACAAGTTTGAGCTAATTCCAGTTGGAAGAGTTCCAATTACTTGCTTGGTCATAATGTCTTTTAATATTGAAAGCTGCAGCAAAAGCATGGGGATTTTTGCTTCTAGAAACACCCTAGTTCTCTTGTCTGCACTATGCATGCTTTTGAGCTAAAACTGATTAAAAAATAAAAAGAAAAATCACACACACAAAAAAAAATATGTACAAATGCAGCTGCTGCTGCTCTCTTCCTACTTCCTTGTGCTTTGCCCCTACTCTTCCCAGGTGATTGGGTTTGGGTGCTAGGCGAGACCAAATGGTATATGAGTCCCAGACATCCCCTCAGAGAGCTCATTCTGCTTGGGCTGCTCTTTGGGGTGTTTGTTTTTCCTTCGGTCAGTTGCAGGCTTCTTCAGGTGGATCAGAGTTTATGGACTGATGCGTTTCCAAGTAGCGAGGGGTACGCACATCTTTTTGAGGTAACAGCTAGTAGGATCTGTTAGAATAAACTAATGTAGTATTGATGCCTTTATTGCATGCAGTTCTTTATCAGGTGAGTAACTGTTGCGAGTAACTGAAGTCAATGTTACTTGGTGTGTTTGCTGTGCAGTGCCTGTGCGGACTATTGCACGAGACACAGCTTTCTGACATCTGGCCCAGCAACTACTAAATAAGGGGAGGGGAGAAGCTGAAGAACGACCAAAGGACAAAGCCTGGGAGGAAGACTACGAGCCTTCAGTACGAGCGACCCCCAGCGGGACCACTGGAGCCTGATAACGCCTGCACCAGTGGGAGGGTTTGGATTCTGGGAACTAATTAGAATAACCCTGCCTTTTGTAGAAGTAGTAATGAATATGTATTAGCCTAGCAGCATAAAAACCAGCCGCCTGATGTAACTTGTGTGCGTCTTGGTGGAGCAGAAACTCCTGGCGCACCCAGCGCTGCTTGCTTACCTCTATTCCTTTAATAAATCATAAACATTAATTGTAAGCCTATTTGGGACTCGGTCATTTATTACAAGTGGGACCTCCCGATGGGTGGAAGCTGTCGGGATAGCTCGGGATGCTGAGGCGTGGTGCTGCAAGGAGGTTGGTGGTCGGTGGCGCCCTGGGGCAGGCCGAATTGGGAGGGGGCGAGGCGGCGGGTGGTCGGTGGCTTCTGTGGAAAAGGCGCTTGTATGGGGGGCTGCGCATTCAGAGGAACCTTGACAGGCTGCAGACAGGGGCAGGCAGGAACCTTTTGAAGTTCAGGAGAGGGAAATGCCAAGCCCTACCCCTAGGGAGAAACACCTCTGTTTACCAGCACTGGCTAGCTCGATACTGAATAAGCATTTCTTCATGGAAGGGGTGCTTTGCTATTAGAACAGGCTGCCCGGGGAAGTGGTAAGAGACCCGATCCTTAAAAGTATTGAAGAGACATGTGGACATAGCCCGGGAGTCCGGCCTCCGGCAGGGCGGGAGCTGGCTCTTCCGAGCCCCTGTGCTCCGGTCTTGTGCGACGCGTTTGCAAGCAGCACCGGGTGCCGGGTCCGACATCGGACGGTTCGGGGACGGCGATTCCGGGGCCGTCGGCTAGCGGGGGGACTATCTCGTGTCCCGGGGATCCGAATTCAGGGGGCGTGGGGGCCGGCCGTGCAGTGAAGCGGGGGGCTGGCGTCCGCCGGCTTCCCAGAGAGCGGGCTTTCGGTGCCGTGCGGTTCGGTGGCCGGCCGTCCCGAAACCCTGGGCTCAGGGGGCTAGACTCAGCGGGCTCCGGGGCCGAACTCGGCTTCTCGGGGCCGGCGGTCCCGGTGTCCAGGTGTCCCGCCTCGGGCGGCGCGGGGCCGGCTGTCCCTAGCAGCTGGGCTCCCAAGAGCTTCTGGGCTCCCAAGCGTCGCCCAAGACCGGATCCCAGAGAATCGGGACGGCCGGCCACACCGCTGCGACTAGCACAAGCGTCTCCCGACAACGGAGCCCAGGGGCTTGCAAGGGTCAGATTCCGCGCCCCGGGATAGAGAAACGGGGAGCGCGGGTCGGCCGGCCGCAGCTTCGCACGGGACCGAACCCCCTGTCTCCGGGACGGCCAGACCCCGAGCCGGCAGACAGCAGCCTCCCGCTTCACGGCACAGTCGGCTCCCAACCCGCCCGAGTTCTGATCGCCGGGACACGGGACAGCCGGCCGCGCCGCCCGAGGCCGGACACCTGGAGCCCGGGACCGCCGTCCCTGACAAAGCCAAAGTCGGACCCGGACCCCGCTGCGGCTAGCACACGCGTCGCCCAGGACCGCAGCCTAGGACCTCGGGACGGTCGCATCCCGCGCCTCCGGCAGGAGCTACCCGGGAGGGCAGGACGGCCTGCCGCAGCTCCGCAAGAGACCGAACCTGCTGGATTCCGGGACGGCCAGAGCCCGAGCCGGTGGGCAGCAGCCTCCCGCTTCACGGCTCGGCAGGCACCCACGTCGCCCGACTTCGGACCCACGGGACAGCCGGCACCCGCGCCGCCGGAGGCCGGACACACGGGCCTCGGGATCGCCGTCCCCGAACCGCACGAAGTCACACACGGTCTCCGGTGCGTCCAGCACACGCATCGCAAAGACCGGAGCCCAGATTATAGGATCAGCCAGCCCCGCGCCGCCCGAGGTCGGACCGGGAACCCGGTGCGCTTGGCACATGCGTCGCCAAAGACCGGAGCCCTGGGAATCGTGATGGCCGGACCCCACGCAGCCCGAGTTCGGACCCACGGGACACGGGACAGCCGGCACCCGTGCCTGGCTCTTGGGGACTTGGAAGGAGTCCTGATGCTGTGCCAGCACTATGCAGCAATAGACACAACACTGGAGTGATTTCAGTGTTGTTCCAGCTATGAGTGCAGAGCACAGCACTGTGCGGGCTGCTGCAGGGAAAAGGTGACTCCAGCTCAGACAGACCCAGCAGAACTTCTACCCCTTATTCCATAACATTTGTGTCACAATTAGGTCAGTTTAATATATAGGTGGTCTCATCACCATAGTTTTCTGTCCATTGAAGCATTTTTATGTCTGTGCTTCTCTTTAAGATTAATTTTCTCCCAGTGTTAAATCTTGAGACACACACTTGATATCCCCTTCTTTCTGCATCACCCACCAGGTATACCCTGGACCTTGGGCAAAGACAATCCCACGAGTGCGTTTGCCTTTTCCCATGGCAGGGGCAACCCACACCGCCTTCCCCATCCACTTCCCCACATGCACTACAGTGACTTTAGCTTCTCCCACTGTGTGTAGGGGTTTTGTTTCAGCAGGACCAGCACGGCTTTCAGACCCCCTGTTGTTAACTAGCCAAGTGGCCTCTGGTAGATTTATACCCCAATGTTTCCATGTCGCAGCACGCAATGCTCGCAGCATAGTTTTTGGGTCTGTTTAGCTGTTGGGTATTGGCCCCACTATCCCAGCGTCGAAGCAGCCAAGTGAGGATGTGCTCACCTGGACAGCGACTGAAGTCTTTTCGTATTTCTCGCAGCTCACTCAAGGATAGAGACCAAGTAGTTTCTGATTCATCTATGATTTCAGTCTCTTCTTCGCGATGTTGCCGTGATAACGCTGCTTTAGAGCCGCTTGCCTTTTCCTCTTCTCCCTCATCCATAGGAGGCGCTCCTTCCCTTACTAAACGACCTGATCTCCGTTTCCACTGTTTTGTCTTTACTACGGGGGCGACTGATACCAAAGATGGTCGGTCCTCTGGGGTGGTCACAGTGTGTGCTGTCTCATCATCAAATTCAAGAACCTCCCTATCCCCTTGAGGGTGCTGGGCAATGTTAATTGACATCTGATAGGCGTAAGCCAGACCCCAGCAGAGTGCAGACAGCTGGTGGAGTTCTCTAGTATTGCCAGGGTCAGGGCATACATCTTTCAAACATTCTACCTGCTTTCTTGGATTTTGTACTTGTTCAGGGGTGAAATTTAGAACCATTGGAGGAGAAAACCGTGATAGGTACCTGCCCAAATCCCGCCACACACCTTGCCACCCACAACTTTGTCTGGGGACAGGTCCTTGGATAATATTCTTAATAAACTGCTTTGCCTTGGGGAAGAAGACAAACACTAGACCTAGTAATAGGAGGATAATATCTCACCAGGGGTATCCAAGATACTGAAAGGCTGCTGTAATTAGCCCACAGGGAGAAAAGTAGAAGGCACCACACCCGATATTATTCACTGATTGACTGCTGGGGGCAAAAAAGAAGGCACTGTAATTCTTAATATTTTCAATAAGATAATCTCCAGGAGACCAGGAGGATAACAATGCAGGGCTTGAATACCAAACCAAACTGAAGGCCAGTATGTTACAGCACAACATGATAAAAAAAACAAGCACAGACTTCAACATTTTCTCCGATCGGATGTAAAGGAAAAAAGAAAACAGAGAGTGGGCTACATACAACATATCCACACAGAAAAGTATTACCAGAAAACCGAGCATTATGACAACCAATATGTTAGTTGTAAATACTTCAATCAACACTATTGTTATCTCAACCCTCGAGCCCCACGTTGGGCGCCAAAAAGGACTGTGGTGGTTTTACTCAGGTGGGCAGCCGAGCTCCACCACAACCGCTCTCTCACTCCCCCTCTCCTCAAAGAGGAAGGGGGAGAAAATACAACACACAGAACTCGAGGTTTGAAATAAGAAAGGTGTAATTAAAGGGAAAGGGAATGGGGAGAAAAAGAAACAAAAGAAACAATAAGTCCGCATGGAAGCACAGAGAGAGAAAAAATTATTCTCTACTTCCCATCAGCGAGCGGTGTTCGGCCACGTCCTGGGAAGCAGGGCCTCAAACGCGTAGTGGATGTTCAGGAGGAACAGCCCCCTCCCCCACGAGAAAAGTATTAACAGAAAACCGAGCGTTATGACATGGGGTGTTAGAGAATATCCCTTTGGTTGGTTTAGGTCAGCTGGCCCGACAACGTCCCCTCCCCATCACTTGCCCACCCCTAGATTGCTGGCTCTTGGGGGCTTGGAAGGAGTCCTTATAATGTGCCAGCACTACGCAGACACAACACTGGAGTGATATCAGTGCTGTTCCAGCTACGAGTGCAGAGTAGAGCACTGTGCGGGCTGCTGCAGGGAAGAGGTGACTCCAGCTCAGAGAGCCCCAACACACGGGGTCCGGGTCCGACCTCGGGAGGCTCGGGGACTGTGGTCCCGGGGCCCGCGTGACCGGCCTCCGTCGGCACGGGTGCCGGCTGTCCCGTGTTCCAGGGGTCCGAACTCGGGCTGCGTGGGGTCCGGCCATCACGATTCCCAGGGCTCCGGTCTTTGGCGACGCATGTGCCAAGCGCACCGGGTTCCCGGTCCGACCTCGGGCGGCGCGGGGCTGGCTGATCCTATAATCTGGGCTCCGGTCTTTGCGATGCGTGTGCTGGACGCACCGGAGACCGTGTGTGACTTCGTGCGGTTCGGGGACGGCGATCCCGAGGCCCGTGTGTCCGGCCTCCGGCGGCGCGGGTGCCGGCTGTCCCGTGGGTCCGAAGTCGGGCGACGTGGGTGCCTGCCGAGCCGTGAAGCGGGAGGCTGCTGCCCACCGGCTCGGGCTCTGGCCGTCCCGGAATCCAGCAGGTTCGGTCTCTTGCGGAGCTGCGGCAGGCCGTCCTGCCCTCCCGGGTAGCTCCTGCCGGAGGCGCGGGATGCGACCGTCCCGAGGTCCTAGGCTGCGGTCCTGGGCGACGCGTGTGCTAGCCGCAGCGGGGTCCGGGTCCGACTTTGGCTTTGTCAGGGACGGCGGTCCCGGGCTCCAGGTGTCCGGCCTCGGGCGGCGCGGCCGGCTGTCCCGTGTCCCGGCGATCAGAACTCGGGCGGGTTGGGGGTCGACTGTGCCGTGAAGCGGGAGGCTGCTGTCTGCCGGCTCGGGGTCTGGCCGTCCCGGAGACAGGGGGTTCGGTCCCGTGCGAAGCTGTGGCCGGCCGTCCCGATTCTCTGCGATCCGGTCTTGGGCGACGCTTGGGAGTCCAGAAGCTCTTGGGAGCCCAGCTGCTAGAGACAGCCGGCCCCGCGCCGCCCGAGGCGGGACACCTGGACACCGGGACCGCCGTCCCCGAGAAGCCGAGTTCGGCCCCGGACCCCGCTGAGTCCAGCACAAGACCGGTGCCCAGGGTTTCGGGACGGCCGGCCACCGAACCGCACGGGACCGAAAGCCCGCTCTCTGGGAGGACGGCGGACGCCAGCCCCCCGCTTCACTGCACGGCCGGCCCCCACGCCCCCTGAATTCGGATCCCCGGGACACGAGATAGTCCCCCCGCTAGCCGACGGCCCCGGAATCGCCGTCCCCGAACCGTCCGATGTCGGACCCGGCACCCGGTGCTGCTTGCAAACGCGTCGCACAAGACCGGAGCACAGGGGCTCGGAAGAGCCAGCTCCTGTCCCTGTCTGCAGCCTGTCAAGGTTCCTCTGAATGCGCAGCCCCCCATACAAGCGCCTTTTCCACAGAAGCCACCGACCACCCGCCGCCTCGCCCCCTCCCAATTCGGCCTGCCCCAGGGCGCCACCGACCACCAACCTCCTTGCAGCACCACGCCTCAGCATCCCGAGCTATCCCGACAGCTTCCACCCATCGGGAGGTCCCACTTGTAATAAATGACCGAGTCCCAAATAGGCTTACAATTAATGTTTATGATTTATTAAAGGAATAGAGGTAAGCAAGCAGCGCTGGGTGCGCCAGGAGTTTCTGCTCCACCAAGACGCACACAAGTTACATCAGGCGGCTGGTTTTTATGCTGCTAGGCTAATACATATTCATTACTACTTCTACAAAAGGCAGGGTTATTCTAATTAGTTCCCAGAATCCAAACCCTCCCACTGGTGCAGGCGTTATCAGGCTCCAGTGGTCCCGCTGGGGGTCGCTCGTACTGAAGGCTCGTAGTCTTCCTCCCAGGCTTTGTCCTTTGGTCGTTCTTCAGCTTCTCCCCTCCCCTTATTTAGTAGTTGCTGGGCCAGATGTCAGAAAGCTGTGTCTCGTGCAATAGTCCGCACAGGCACTGCACAGCAAACACACCAAGTAACATTGACTTCAGTTACTCGCAACAGTTACTCACCTGATAAAGAACTGCATGCAATAAAGGCATCAATACTACATTAGTTTATTCTAACAGATCCTACTAGCTGTTACCTCAAAAAGATGTGCGTACCCCTCGCTACTTGGAAACGCATCAGTCCATAAACTCTGATCCACCTGAAGAAGCCTGCAACTGACCGAAGGAAAAACAAACACCCCAAAGAGCAGCCCAAGCAGAATGAGCTCTCTGAGGGGATGTCTGGGACTCATATACCATTTGGTCTCGCCTAGCACCCAAACCCAATCACCTGGGAAGAGTAGGGGCAAAGCACAAGGAAGTAGGAAGAGAGCAGCAGCAGCTGCGTTTGTACATATTTTTTTTTGTGTGTGTGATTTTTCTTTTTATTTTTTAATCAGTTTTAGCTCAAAAGCATGCATAGTGCAGACAAGAGAACTAGGGTGTTTCTAGAAGCAAAAATCCCCATGCTTTTGCTGCAGCTTTCAATATTAAAAGACATTATGACCAAGCAAGTAATTGGAACTCTTCCAACTGGAATTAGCTCAAACTTGTATTTACGTATAAAGAAAAAACTAGGAGTAGAACATCTGCTCCATCTTTTCCTCTCTCACCTTGCCATAGGCAGCTCTGGCTGTGACGTCCCAGATTGCATACTGCGTTTCAGCTTTAACAAATGAAAACCTTTACCCTAACCCTTACCCTTATCCTAACCATTAGCTTACCCTTATTCTTACCCTAAACCTAACCCTAATCCTTACCCTTACCCTAATCCTTACCCTACCCTTATACTTACCATTACTCTATCCTTTACCCTAACTCTTACCCTTACCCTAACCCTTACCCCAACCCTTACCCTAAACCTAACCCTTTCCCTAAACCTTATCCTCACCCTAAGCCTTACCCTTAGCCTTACCCTAACACAACTTTGCCCTAACCCTTACCCTAATCTGAACCCAAACCCTAACCCTAATACTCTCACCCTAACCCTTACCCTAAGCCTAACCACAGTCGCAACCCCTAACCCCTAACCCTTACCCTAACCCTCTAAACCTACCCCTAACCTATCCCTAACCATAACCCTCTAAGCCGAACCCTAAACCACTAACCCTAACAATAACCCCCAACCCCAACCCTCACCCGAAACCCTAACTCTAGCCCCAGCCCTAGCCCCTAACCCTAACCCTAGTTCCCGAGAACTACATCTCCCGGTATGCTCTGCGCATTCAACATGGCCTCCCGGAAGTCCCGAATCCAACAACTACATTTCCCGGCATACCATGGGTACGCAACATGGCCTCCCGGAAGTCCGGAGTCCCGAGAACTACATCTCCCGGCATGCTCTGGGCACACAACATGGCCTCCCAGTGCCATGAAAACTACAGAAAACTACACCTACCAGCATTCCCCGCACAGCCAGCATGGCCAATCACAGGCCGAGTGCTCGAGAACTGCATTTACCAGCACTCACTGGAACCCTCACCGCCCTTACAAAAAAAGCCTCAAGCCCTAACATCCAAAAAACCTCGAAACCCCTACAGACCTAACCCAAACTATTTACCACACTAAACCCCTGAAGACCTATGCCTAAAAGCCCTAACCCAAAATCTTAGGATGCTCAAAACCCAAACCCAACCCAAAACGTTAGGAATGCTCAAAGCCCTAGCCCAAAACACTAAGACGCAAAAAACCCTAACCCAAAAACTTAGGGTAATACACCATAAATGTTTGTTCATTGTCTTTTGTATTATAAAAACAAGGAGTTGTGTTTGAGGAGCGGGAGTTGTGAAAGCTCCCTGCTGAAGTAAGGAGCTGCATAATGCTTGCCTAGACACTATGAAAATTCTTTTGCTTAATTTTCTTTTTAAAGAGATTTAAATTCTTAAAAATTCTTTTGCGCGCAACAGTGTGCGCAGTCGCAGAATATACCAGGATGTGCTGCGTAATCCCGGAATTAGCAAGGTATAAAAAGGGACCCTGGCAGGGGTGAGGTGCGTGCCGTTGGCGGAGCTGAGACTCCCCGGCTGCCCAGTGCTGTTTTGCTTGATGTTTGCTTACTCAATAAATTCCTTTCTATGATTAATACAATGCTCTCTGAAAATTAATTAAGGGGGCAACTTATAACACTTTGGACGCTCAAAACCCAAACCCAAAAACTTTGGACGCTCAAAACCCTATCCCGAAAACACTAGGACGCTCCAAACCCTATCCCGAAAACAGGACGCTCAAAGCCCTAACCCAAAAACATTAGGATGCTCCAAGCCCTAACCCAAAAACATTCGGACGCTCAAAACCCAAACCCAAAACATTAAGATGCTCCAAACCCTATCCGGAAAACATTAGGAAGCTCAAAGACCTATCCCAAAAACTTAGGACGCTCAAAACCCTATCCTGGAAACACTGAGATGCTCAGAACCCTATCCTGAAAATTTAGGACGCTCCAAACCCTAACCCAAAAACATTAGGACGCTCAAAGCCCCAACCCAAAACATTAGGACGCTCCAAACCCTATCCTGGAAACATTAAGATGCTCAAAACCCTATCCTGAAAACTGAGGATGCTCATTACCCAGACCCAAAATATTAAGATGCTCAAAACCCTAACCCAACTACTTAGGATGCTTGAAAGCCGATCCCAAAAAATTAGGGCACACAAAAGCCTAACCCCAAAAATTAAGATGCTCAAAATCCAAACCCCCAAAATTAGGATACTCAAAACCCTGGCCCTGGAGAACCTAACCTGAAAAAACAAAACAAACAAAACAAAAAAAGATCTTAAAACCCTAACCGTAAATAACTGACCAAAAATAAAACCTTAAGACTCTAACCCTAAAAAACATATCAACACTACAACCCAAAAAACTCTAATACCCTAACACGCTAACCCTGAAACCCTTAAAACCCTAACCCCCAAACCCTTAAAACCCTAACCGTTAAAACTCCAACCCTAAAAACCTTAAAATCCTAAACATAAACCCTGAAACCCCTTACCCTGAAACCCAACCCTAGTGCCCAATCCCTGAAACCTTAAAACCCTGAATCAATCTGTAGCAAATAGCATAGGCTGAGTCGAGGATCTCAGTACAGTAGCATTATTATTCGAGATTACAATGGCGGGTGTCCCACAAGCAGGAGGGTGCCTACTAATTCCATACACAGTTTATACACTTTTTTTTTCTGCCGAGGACCGGGACCCTCCCCTGTTTCCCCTTTAACTGTGCTATTCAAGGTTCATAATCTAGCTGGTGCTTCACAGAAAATACACAGCTGCTGGCCTGTTACAAGTCACATTTCTTTTGAGGTTTTTACTCTTTGAGGTGGTAATGTTTCTTACGCCGTGATTTCCACCTAATTGCTGTAAGGATTCTGGTTGTCTGCGTTTTACAAGGTTGTCTGTTATAATAAATAAAAGTCCCAAATAGGATTACAATCAAAGTTTACAATTCACTGAATGAATAGAGGTAAGCAAACAGTGCTGGGTACGCCGGGAGTCTCTGCTCCACCAAGACGCGCACCAGTTATACACCAGTTACCTCCCTTAAGGGATATAGAGAAGCCCTCTCAGATACGTCCGTCCTACTTCTCCTGCATGCGGCCGGAGGTCGGTCTAATTCTGGTGCTGTTGGTGGTGGAAGCTGGGGCAACGGTGGTACTGGTGGCGATACCACAGCCACCGGAGGGGGAGCCGCCGGGGGTGGATTGTTAGGGTATGGAGGTGGTAGCTTATCCAACGGCTCACGTTTATCTTCTTTTTCTTTGTCATGTTCTTCTTGTTCTTCAAATTTCTTATCTGCTTTTAGTGTAAATATTGAGGCTGGAAAAGGACGTGAAGTCCTCCTGATCCATAATCCTGCATAATCACTTTCTTCCTGGCTAAAAGGTTCCTTTGAATTAACATGGATATTTAAGGCCTGGCAAATCCAGTCTTCGAAGGATCCAAAAACAGGCCAAAAGACATGTAGTCTTAAAGGCTCCTTTGGCCATTCTGTCACACAATACTGGACCATTTTTAATTTACTTTTTCCTTTTCTGGGGTCCCTATCATTCCAATTTCTAATCGTTATTCCTAATGGACTTTCTGGTGGTATGACTGGTAATTTGTTCCCTTTCTTCTGGTCTCTGGTCTTTGATTTTGTCTGACCTATCTAGGAATTTTACTATGGCAATTCCCACAGCCCTTGGTTACCTTAGTAAGAGTGTCTTGCAGGGGGTCGAGGACCTATCACACACCCACAAATCCTATAGGAATCCCTTCGGTCCTTCACTGGCCACGTCCCTCGTGGGAGATTGAAAACGCGGTTAGAAGACCTTCACAATCGCTTCGGAACTAAGTTCCATCTCAGTCACACTCTTACACACACAGGCAACCGAACCCCACCCAACCGAACGGTATACGCTTTAAATGCTTACGACTCCGTCATCTTCGTTCGGATCTTCACACACACAGTTACGGGCAAAATATAGTGCTGCAGCTGGCAAGGGAGCTGAAAAAAAGAATCAGAAACTTTGCTTACCTTTATTCAGGTTCAAGATGCCATTAGTTCCGACCTGACTCAAACAGCAGCCACCAAATGGTGGGGGTGCCTCTCCTAGATCAAACCAGAAATCAGGAACCAAAGCCCTCCCGGACGAGCGCCCACTTGTAATAAATGACTGGGTCCCAAATAGGATTGCAATTAATGTTTATGATTTATTAAAGGAATAGAGGTAAGCAAGCAGCGCTGGGTGCGCCAGGAGTCTCTGCTCCACCAAGACGCACACAAGTTACATCAGGCGGCTGGTTTTTATGCTGCTAGGCTAATACATATTCATTACTACTTCTACAAAAGGCAGGGTTATTCTAATTAGTTCCCAGAATCCAAACCCTCCCACTGGTGCAGGCGTTATCAGTCTCCGGTGGTCCCTCTGGGGGCCGCTCGTACTGAAGGCTCGTAGTCTTCCTCCCAGGCTTTTCTCTTGTCCATCTCCTTTGTCCATCTTGGCTGGATGGCAGACACTTGCATAGTGTCCCATGCAACAGTTGTAATAGTTAGCAGTTATTCTGAAACCCCTTTGTTCTCTTATCCCCTGTTGACCCGAATTGCTGGACCATTCCTTTGCAAGATTCAAGAACTATATATATTAACCACTCTGGTTTTCTCAGACTTTTCATCATATCATGCGGCCCTAGCATTGTTCCATATTGACACGAATCAGATGAACTCATTTCACACTGTTAAGCTGTCTTATCACTGCAAGCATATCTCAATACCACCTTCCTTCCCTCTACAGGATGTAACTGCGCAAAAACAACATTTTTATTCCCACAACCTTGATCCCCTTACCCTGAAATCCTTATTCCCCTTAAACCTAACAACTCTAACCACAACCCTAACCCTTATTATCAACCCCCTAACGCTAATGACACTGACCTTAATCCAAACCCCAAACTGCCCCTAACCACAGACAACCAACAACGAAACACACACACACAAAGATGGAAACTACAAAAAAGGCAAAACCCTGGATACAGGCCCCAAATCACAAATACGCAACCAAAATGCTACAGAAAAGCCCCAGATGCAGGCCCCAAATGCTACTGCTAGGCCTCAAAAGCTCAAGATGCATCCCAAAGCAAAAATGCAGGCCCCAAACGTTACAGAAAAGCCCCCAAACCCAGGCTGCACAAGTCTACAAGCAGGCCCCAAACTGCCAACAGAAGCAGGCACCAACCACACCCAGATGCAGACCCCAACTGCCCACAAGCAGCTCCTACCCCACCACCCCCTCCCAAGAACTGGACTCCACCCAGACACTGGCCCAAGACCCGGACCCGACCCCCGCCAACCCCCCTACCCTCCCCCCGACACAGGTGTACAAGCAGCTCACAACCCGCCCCTTCAGAGACCGGTCCCACTCCCCCCACCCCTCCCAGGACTAGGGATGCGGAGGTGTACAACCAACTCCCAACTCCCTCCCCATCAAAGGGAGGCCCCAAATACCCCCAAATGGAGGCTCCTAGAGTGAACAAACAGCTCCCAACTTCCCCAGGCACAGGCCCACTCCCCCTCCCTCAAACACAGGCCACAAAGGTATATAAACAGCCCAGACCCCCCTCCAAGACCATGGCCCCTATAGAGTACAAGCAGCTCCCAACCACCCACAGATGCAGGCCCCAACCCTTCTCAAAAGGGAGGCACCTAGAATGCATGAGCAACTCCCAACCAGCCTAAACATAGGTCCAAAAGTGCACAAGCAGCTCCCAACCCCCCTCAAATACAGACCCCAAAAGTGTACAAGTAGCTCCCCCCCAAAGACAGGACCCAAAGGTGTACAACCAGTTCCCAACACCCCTGAGACACAGGCTCCAACCCCCCCCCAGACACAGGGACCCAAATTCTACAAGCAGCTCCCAACCCCTGCCAGGCAGGCCCCCTACCCTATGCAAGCAGCTCCCAACCCTCCCCCCCCCCCCCCGAGGGAGGCCCCCAAGGCCCCCACAAACACAGGCCCCTACAGTGTACAGGCAGCTCCCAGCCACCCCCAGATGCTGGCCCCAAAGTTGTACGAACAGCTCCCAGCCACCCTGCAGAAACAGATTCCTACATTGTACAAGCAGTTCCCAGCCCGCTAGACACAGGCCCTGAGCCCCCACAGATGCAGGCCCCAAAGGTGTACAAGAAGCTCCCACCCCTCCCCCAGACGCAGGTCCCAAGCCCCCCCCCCAAACACAGGCCCCTACAACCAGCACCCAACCCCCTACCCCCGATGCCAGGCCCAAAGGTGTAGAAGCAGCTCCAAACCTCCTCCCTCAACCCAGGCTCCAACAGTGTACAAGCAGCTCCCAACCAACCCTCCCCTTCCCCCCCCCGACACAGGCTCCAAAGGAATACAAAGAGCTCCCACCCCTCCCCCAGATGCTGGTCTCAACCCCCACCGCCCCCAGAAGCAGGCCCCAAAGGTGTAGAGTCAGCTCCCAACCCCCTCAATGCTGGCCCCAAGGGTCTACAAGCAGCTCCCCCCTTGCCCCCAGATACCGGCCCCCAGACACAGACCCCAAAAGCCTAATCACAGGCCCTGAACTCTAGAGGCAGGCTCCAAAACCCAGGACAAAGCCCCACTGGTTCGAGACAGGGCCCAAATCCCAGACACAGGCCCCAAATGCTAAACATATGCCAAAAAAAGTATTACTGCTGGTGCCAAATGTTACAGACAGGCCCAAAAGCCTGAGATGCTCAAGGCTGAGACGTAACTTGGCTTTCTGAATTACTGGAAAGCAGCTTTCATTCTCAGATAATTGTGTGCAGGCTAGATAGGAGGGGGCTTCAGGCACCTCTTCACCTGAGGAAACACACTGCCATCAGGCACCGCTGTGCCAGACAAGCTTGTTCTGCTAGAACACCCTACTCAGATGCACTGTGGCATTCAAGTGAACTATATTTGCTTTCATGCAAATATAACGACTGATGTTACAACCCACCTTGCCTGTGGCACCTGATGAACAGAAGAGTAAGCCACCGCAGCACTTCAAAACCATCCCTGCATGTGCCGCTCCTTGTCGCTCTCTGGCCTTATCTCATATCCTTATCCACTTCTGTGGAGAGCCTGCCACGGCACCTGCAAAGCAAGACAGACACCTTTCATAGTTACCTTGTGCTACTTGGTCGTTCTGCTCCAACCCAGCTCATGACCAGCCCCTCTTCTTACACAGCTCTTCAGAGTGCAGTTTGCTCCTTTGAGCCTGTGCGAGACACCTGTGAAAGAAAAAGAAACGCATAGGCCGATGCAGCATCCAAAGACACAGCACAACTAGGTAAGTTACTCTCATCTGCTCCCTTACCTCTGCCGCTTACCAGCCCCCGAGGCAGATGCTTCAATCTACCCTCTTCAAACAGCTACAACACCTCTAAAAGACAAAGAGGGGATGCCTAGAGGAACAGTGAGACCTACAACACAACTGCTACATCTGTTCCTCACTCACCTTGCCAGAGGCAGCTCTGCGTGTGACGTCCCAGGTTGTACACTGCGTTACCTAACCCTTACCGTAACCCTTACCCTAACCCTTCTCACCCTTACCATTACCCAAATCCTTACCTTTACTTTTTCCTTACCCTTACTCTTTCCTTTAACCATAACCTTACCCTTACCCTATACCTTACTCCAACCCTTCCCCTTACCTTCCCCTTCCCCTTACACTTAACCTAACCCTTACCCTTCTGTTTCCCCTAAAACATATCCTAACACTTTCCCTTACCCTTATACTTACCCTAACCCTTTCTATTACCCTTACACTTACTCTTGCCCTAATCCTTGCTTGCACCCTTACACTTATCCTAACCCTTACCCTTACCCTTACTCAAACCCTTACTCTAACCCTTACCCTGACCCGTACCCTTACCCTTACCCTTACCCTTACCCTTAACCTAAGCCTAAACCTTAAACCTTACCGTAAACCTTACTCTTTCTGCTACACTTACCCTTAGCCTAAATCTAAACCTTACACTTACCCTTAGCATAACCCTCACCCTTACCATTACCCATACCCTTATCCTTACCCTAACCCTTACCTTTACACTTACGGTTACCATTAAACTTACACTTACCCTAACACTTATCCTGAACCTAACCCTTACCCTAAACCTTACCCCAACCCTTACCCTGACCCTTACATTAACCCTAACCCTTACCCTAAACCTTACACTTACTCTTAACCTTAACCTTACCCTTAACCTTTAGCTAATACTTAATCTTACGTTTTTCTCACCCTAACCCTGTAATTAACCATAACCATTACGCTAACACTTAACCTTACCCTTAAAATAAGCCATACAACAGCACTTAAATGTACACTTACGCTTAAACTTACCCTAGCAATTACTCGTACAATTCAAATATTAATTAATTAAATTAAAAAAATTTAATTTAAAATTAATTGAATTAAAAATTTAAAATACCCTTATCCTTATACCTTATCCTTAACCCTCACCCTTATCATTACCAATACCCTTATTCTTACACTTATTCTTATACATACAACTTACCCTTTTCCTAAAACTTAACCCTAACCTAACTCTAACCCTAAACCTTACCTGAACCCTTTCCAGGACCCTTACATTAACCCTTACCCTTAACCTAAACCTTACACTTGCTCTTAACCTTAACCTAATACTTACCTTTACGTTTTCCTCACACTAACCCTAAAATTAACCCTAACCATTACCCTAACAGTTACCCCTAACATAACCCTTACTCTAACACTTACAGTGACCCGTACACTTACACATACCCTTACACTTACTCTTACCCTAACCCTTACCCTTACCATAACCCATACTCTAACACATACTTCTACCCGTACCCGTACCCTTACCATAACTCTTACCCTTACCGTAACCCTTACCCTTACCCTATCCCTATCCCTTACCCTATCCCTTACCCTTAACCTAACCCTAAACCTTACCCTTATCCTAACACTTACCCTTACCGTAAACCTTACCCTTTCTGCTACACTTACCCTTAGCCTAAATCTAAACCTTACACTTACCCTTAGCCTAACCCTCACCCTTACCCTTACCCATACCCTTATTCTTACCCTTACCCTAACCCTTACCTTTACACTTACGGTTACCATTAACCTTACTCTTACCCTAACACTTACCCTTAACCTAACCCTTACCCTAAACCTTACCCCAACCCTTACCCTGACCCTTAAATTAACCCTAACCCTTACCCTAAACCTTACATTTACTCTTAACCTTAACCTTAGCTGTAACCTAATACTTACCCTTACGTTTTCCTGACTTTAACCCTAAAACTAACCCTAACCATTACCCTAACACTTAACCTTACCCTAACCCTAAAATTACTCGTACAATTACCCTTACCCTTACCCTAAGCCGAAACCTTACAGTAAACCTTACCCTTTCTGCTACACTTACCCTTAGCCTAAATCTAAACCTTACACTTACCCCTACTGTAACCCTCACCCTTATCATTACCAATACCCTTACTCTTACCCTTACCCTAACCCTTCTCCTTACACTTACTGTTACCTTTAACATTACCCTTACCCTAACACTTACACTTATCCTTATCCATGCCCTTACCCTTGCCCTAATCTTTACCCTTAACCTAACCCTAACCCTAAACCTTACCCCAACCCTTACCATGACCCTTACATTAACCCTTACCCTTACCCTAAAACTTACACTTACTCTTAACCTTAACCTTACCCTTAACCATTACACTAACACTTACCCTTACGTTTCCCTCACCCTAACCCTAAAATTAACCCTAACCATTACCCCAACACTTACCCTTACCCTAACCCTAACCCTAACACTAAACCTTACCCCAACACTTACCCTGACCCTTACATTATCCCTAACTCTTACCCTAAACCTTACACTTACTCTTAACCTTAACCTTAAGCTTATCCTTAATCCTAACCTAATACTTACCCTTACGTTTCCCTCACCCTAACCCTAAAATTAACCCTAACCATTACCCCAACACTTACCCTTACCCTAACCCTAACCGTAACTCTAACCCTTACTCTAACCCTTACCCTGACCCGTACCCTTACACTTACCCTTACCCTAACCCTTACCCTTACCATAACCCATACCCTAACACGTACTTGTAGCCTTAACCTTACCGTTCCCCTTACCCTTACCTTTACTGTCTCTGTTAGCCTTACACTTACACTTAACATAAACCTTAACCTTAACCTAACCCTTATCATAAGCCATACAACAACACTTACATGTACACTTACGCTTGCACTTACCCTTGCAATTACTCGTACAATTACCCTTAACCTTACTATTAAGCTAACCCTAAACCTTACCCTTATCCTAACACTTACCCTTATCCTAAACCTTACCCTTTCTGCTACACTTACCCTTTGCCTAATTCTAAACCTTACCCTAACCCTCACCCTTACCTAAATCTAACCATTACCCTAACCTTCACTCTTACCCTTACCATTATACTTACTTTTACCCTTAACCTAAACCTTACCTCAACCCTTACCTTACCCTTACATTAACCCTAACCCTTACCCTTACCCTTACCCTTACCCTAACCCTAACCCTAACCCTAACCCTAACCCTTACTCTAACCCTAACCCTAACCCTTAACCTAAACCTTACACTTAATCTTAACTTTAACCTTACCCTTAAACTAATACATACCCTTACGTTTCCCTCACCATAACCCTAAAATTAACCGTAACCATTACCCTAACACTTATCCTTACCGAACCCTAACCCTAACCCTTACTCTAACTTTTACCCTGACCCGGACCCTTAGACTTCCCCTTCCCCTTACTCTTCCCCTTACCCTAACCCTTACCGTTACACTTACGGTTACCATGAACCTTACCCTTACCCTAACACTTACCCTTACCCTATCCCTTACACTTATCCTTATCCATACAACTTACGCTTACCCTAACACTTAACCTTAACCTAACCCTAACCCTAAACCTTACCTGAACCCTTACCCTGACCCTTACATTAACCCTTACCCTAAAACTTACACTTAACCTTAACCTAATACTTACCCTTACTTTTCCCTCACCTTAACCCTAAAATTAACCCTAACCATTACCCCAACACTTACCCTTACCCTAACCTTTACCCTTACCATAACCCATACTCTAACACATACTTCTACCCGTACCCGTACCCTTAGCATAACTCTTACCCTTACCGTAACCCTTACCCTTACCCTTACCCTTACCCTTACCCTTACCCGATCCCATACCCTTAACCTAACCCTAAACCTTACCCTTATCCTAACACTTACCCTTACCGTAAACCTTACCCTTTCTGCTACACTTACCCTTAGCCTAAATCTAAACCTTACACTTACCCTTAGCCTAACCCTCACCCTTACCATTACCCATACCCTTATTCTTACCCTTACCCTAACCCTTACCTTTACACTTACGGTTACCATTAACCTTACCCTTACCCTAAGACTTATCCTTAACCTAACCCTTACCCTAAACCTTACCCCAACCCTTACCCTGACCCTTACATTAACCCTAACCCTTACCCTAAACCTTACACTTACTCTTAACCTTAACCTTACCCTTAACCTTTAGCTAATACTTAATCTTACGTTTTTCTCACCCTAACCCTGTAATTAACCATAACCATTACGCTAACACTTAACCTTACCCTTAAAATAAGCCATACAACAGCACTTAAATGTACACTTACGCTTAAACTTACCCTAGCAATTACTCGTACAATTCAAATATTAATTAATTAAATTAAAAAAATTTAATTTAAAATTAATTGAATTAAAAATTTAAAATACCCTTATCCTTATACCTTATCCTTAACCCTCACCCTTATCATTACCAATACCCTTATTCTTACACTTATTCTTATACATACAACTTACCCTTTTCCTAAAACTTAACCCTAACCTAACTCTAACCCTAAACCTTACCTGAACCCTTTCCAGGACCCTTACATTAACCCTTACCCTTAACCTAAACCTTACACTTGCTCTTAACCTTAACCTAAGACTTACCTTTACGTTTTCCTCACACTAACCCTAAAATTAACCCTAACCATTACCCTAACAGTTACCCCTAACATAACCCTTACTCTAACACTTACAGTGACCCGTACACTTACACATACCCTTACACTTACTCTTACCCTAACCCTTACCCTTACCATAACCCATACTCTAACACATACTTCTACCCGTACCCGTACCCTTACCATAACTCTTACCCTTACCGTAACCCTTACCCTTACCCTATCCCTATCCCTTACCCTATCCCTTACCCTTAACCTAACCCTAAACCTTACCCTTATCCTAACACTTACCCTTACCGTAAACCTTACCCTTTCTGCTACACTTACCCTTAGCCTAAATCTAAACCTTACACTTACCCTTAGCCTAACCCTCACCCTTACCCTTACCCATACCCTTATTCTTACCCTTACCCTAACCCTTACCTTTACACTTACGGTTACCATTAACCTTACTCTTACCCTAACACTTACCCTTAACCTAACCCTTACCCTAAACCTTACCCCAACCCTTACCCTGACCCTTAAATTAACCCTAACCCTTACCCTAAACCTTACATTTACTCTTAACCTTAACCTTAGCTGTAACCTAATACTTACCCTTACGTTTTCCTGACTTTAACCCTAAAACTAACCCTAACCATTACCCTAACACTTAACCTTACCCTAACCCTAAAATTACTCGTACAATTACCCTTACCCTTACCCTAAGCCGAAACCTTACAGTAAACCTTACCCTTTCTGCTACACTTACCCTTAGCCTAAATCTAAACCTTACACTTACCCCTACTGTAACCCTCACCCTTATCATTACCAATACCCTTACTCTTACCCTTACCCTAACCCTTCTCCTTACACTTACTGTTACCTTTAACATTACCCTTACCCTAACACTTACACTTATCCTTATCCATGCCCTTACCCTTGCCCTAATCTTTACCCTTAACCTAACCCTAACCCTAAACCTTACCCCAACCCTTACCATGACCCTTACATTAACCCTTACCCTTACCCTAAAACTTACACTTACTCTTAACCTTAACCTTACCCTTAACCATTACACTAACACTTACCCTTACGTTTCCCTCACCCTAACCCTAAAATTAACCCTAACCATTACCCCAACACTTACCCTTACCCTAACCCTAACCCTAACACTAAACCTTACCCCAACACTTACCCTGACCCTTACATTATCCCTAACTCTTACCCTAAACCTTACACTTACTCTTAACCTTAACCTTAAGCTTATCCTTAATCCTAACCTAATACTTACCCTTACGTTTCCCTCACCCTAACCCTAAAATTAACCCTAACCATTACCCCAACACTTACCCTTACCCTAACCCTAACCGTAACTCTAACCCTTACTCTAACCCTTACCCTGACCCGTACCCTTACACTTACCCTTACCCTAACCCTTACCCTTACCATAACCCATACCCTAACACGTACTTGTAGCCTTAACCTTACCGTTCCCCTTACCCTTACCTTTACTGTCTCTGTTAGCCTTACACTTACACTTAACATAAACCTTAACCTTAACCTAACCCTTATCATAAGCCATACAACAACACTTACATGTACACTTACGCTTGCACTTACCCTTGCAATTACTCGTACAATTACCCTTAACCTTACTATTAAGCTAACCCTAAACCTTACCCTTATCCTAACACTTACCCTTATCCTAAACCTTACCCTTTCTGCTACACTTACCCTTTGCCTAATTCTAAACCTTACCCTAACCCTCACCCTTGCCTAAATCTAACCATTACCCTAACCTTCACTCTTACCCTTACCATTATACTTACTTTTACCCTTAACCTAAACCTTACCTCAACCCTTACCTTACCCTTACATTAACCCTAACCCTTACCCTTACCCTTACCCTTACCCTAACCCTAACCCTAACCCTAACCCTTACTCTAACCCTAACCCTAACCCTTAACCTAAACCTTACACTTAATCTTAACTTTAACCTTACCCTTAAACTAATACATACCCTTACGTTTCCCTCACCATAACCCTAAAATTAACCGTAACCATTACCCTAACACTTATCCTTACCGAACCCTAACCCTAACCCTTACTCTAACTTTTACCCTGACCCGGACCCTTAGACTTCCCCTTCCCCTTACTCTTCCCCTTACCCTAACCCTTACCGTTACACTTACGGTTACCATGAACCTTACCCTTACCCTAACACTTACCCTTACCCTATCCCTTACACTTATCCTTATCCATACAACTTACGCTTACCCTAACACTTAACCTTAACCTAACCCTAACCCTAAACCTTACCTGAACCCTTACCCTGACCCTTACATTAACCCTTACCCTAAAACTTACACTTAACCTTAACCTAATACTTACCCTTACTTTTCCCTCACCTTAACCCTAAAATTAACCCTAACCATTACCCCAACACTTACCCTTACCCTAACCTTTACCCTTACCATAACCCATACTCTAACACATACTTCTACCCGTACCCGTACCCTTAGCATAACTCTTACCCTTACCGTAACCCTTACCCTTACCCTTACCCTTACCCTTACCCTTACCCTTACCCGATCCCATACCCTTAACCTAACCCTAAACCTTACCCTTATCCTAACACTTACCCTTACCGTAAACCTTACCCTTTCTGCTACACTTACCCTTAGCCTAAATCTAAACCTTACACTTACCCTTAGCCTAACCCTCACCCTTACCATTACCCATACCCTTATTCTTACCCTTACCCTAACCCTTACCTTTACACTTACGGTTACCATTAACCTTACCCTTACCCTAAGACTTATCCTTAACCTAACCCTTACCCTAAACCTTACCCCAACCCTTACCCTGACCCTTACATTAACCCTAACCCTTACCCTAAACCTTACACTTACTCTTAACCTTAACCTTACCCTTAACATTAACCTAATACTTACGCATACGTTTTCCTGACTTTAACCCTAAAACTAACCCTAACCATTACCCTAACACTTAACCTTACCCTAACCCTAACCCTAACCCTTACTCTAACCCTTACCCTGACCTGTACCCTTACAGTTACCCTTACCCTTATACTCACCCTAATTCTTACCCATACCATAACCCATACCCTAACACATATTTGTACCCTTAACCTTACCGTTACCCTTAACCTTACCCTTACCCTTACTCTATCCGTTACCCTTACGCTTACCCTTAACATAAACCTTACCCTTGACCTTACCCTTACCATAAGCCATACAACAACACTTACATGTACACTTACGCTTACACTTACCCTAGCAATTACTCGTACAATTACCCTTACCCTTACCCTTAACCTAAGCCAAAACCTTAAACCTTACAGTAAACCTTACCCTTTCTGCTACACTTCCCCTTAGCCTAAATCTAAACCTTACACTTACCCTTACTGTAACCCTCACCCTTATCATTACCAATACCCGTACTCTTACCCGTACCCTAACCCTTCTCCTTACACTTACTGTTACCTTTAACATTACCCTTACCCTAACACTTACACTTATTCTTATCCATACCCTTACCCTTACCCTAATCCTTACCCTTAACCTAACCCTAACCCTAAACCTTACCCCAGCCCTTACCCTGACCCTTACATTAACCCTAACCCTTACCCTAAAACTTACACTTACTCTTAACCTTAACCTTACCCTTAACATTAACCTAATACTTACCCTTACGTTTTCCTGACTTTAACCCTAAAACTAACCCTAACCATTACCCTAACACTTAACCTTACCCTAACCCTAAAATTACTCGTACAATTACCCTTACCCTTACCCTAAGCCGAAACCTTACAGTAAACCTTACCCTTTCTGCTACACTTACCCTTAGCCTAAATCTAAACCTTACACTTACCCCTACTGTAACCCTCACCCTTATCATTACCAATACCCTTACTCTTACCCTTACCCTAACCCTTCTCCTTACACTTACTGTTACCTTTAACATTACCCTTACCCTAACACTTACACTTATCCTTATCCATGCCCTTACCCTTGCCCTAATCTTTACCCTTAACCTAACCCTAACCCTAAACCTTACCCCAACCCTTACCATGACCCTTACATTAACCCTTACCCTTACCCTAAAACTTACACTTACTCTTAACCTTAACCTTACCCTTAACCATTACACTAACACTTACCCTTACGTTTCCCTCACCCTAACCCTAAAATTAACCCTAACCATTACCCCAACACTTACCCTTACCCTAACCCTAACCCTAACACTAAACCTTACCCCAACACTTACCCTGACCCTTACATTATCCCTAACTCTTACCCTAAACCTTACACTTACTCTTAACCTTAACCTTAAGCTTATCCTTAATCCTAACCTAATACTTACCCTTACGTTTCCCTCACCCTAACCCTAAAATTAACCCTAACCATTACCCCAACACTTACCCTTACCCTAACCCTAACCGTAACTCTAACCCTTACTCTAACCCTTACCCTGACCCGTACCCTTACACTTACCCTTACCCTAACCCTTACCCTTACCATAACCCATACCCTAACACGTACTTGTAGCCTTAACCTTACCGTTCCCCTTACCCTTACCTTTACTGTCTCTGTTAGCCTTACACTTACACTTAACATAAACCTTAACCTTAACCTAACCCTTATCATAAGCCATACAACAACACTTACATGTACACTTACGCTTGCACTTACCCTTGCAATTACTCGTACAATTACCCTTAACCTTACTATTAAGCTAACCCTAAACCTTACCCTTATCCTAACACTTACCCTTATCCTAAACCTTACCCTTTCTGCTACACTTACCCTTTGCCTAATTCTAAACCTTACCCTAACCCTCACCCTTACCTAAATCTAACCATTACCCTAACCTTCACTCTTACCCTTACCATTATACTTACTTTTACCCTTAACCTAAACCTTACCTCAACCCTTACCTTACCCTTACATTAACCCTAACCCTTACCCTTACCCTTACCCTTACCCTAACCCTAACCCTAACCCTAACCCTTACTCTAACCCTAACCCTAACCCTTAACCTAAACCTTACACTTAATCTTAACTTTAACCTTACCCTTAAACTAATACATACCCTTACGTTTCCCTCACCATAACCCTAAAATTAACCGTAACCATTACCCTAACACTTATCCTTACCGAACCCTAACCCTAACCCTTACTCTAACTTTTACCCTGACCCGGACCCTTAGACTTCCCCTTCCCCTTACTCTTCCCCTTACCCTAACCCTTACCGTTACACTTACGGTTACCATGAACCTTACCCTTACCCTAACACTTACCCTTACCCTATCCCTTACACTTATCCTTATCCATACAACTTACGCTTACCCTAACACTTAACCTTAACCTAACCCTAACCCTAAACCTTACCTGAACCCTTACCCTGACCCTTACATTAACCCTTACCCTAAAACTTACACTTAACCTTAACCTAATACTTACCCTTACTTTTCCCTCACCTTAACCCTAAAATTAACCCTAACCATTACCCCAACACTTACCCTTACCCTAACCTTTACCCTTACCATAACCCATACTCTAACACATACTTCTACCCGTACCCGTACCCTTAGCATAACTCTTACCCTTACCGTAACCCTTACCCTTACCCTTACCCTTACCCTTACCCTTACCCTTACCCGATCCCATACCCTTAACCTAACCCTAAACCTTACCCTTATCCTAACACTTACCCTTACCGTAAACCTTACCCTTTCTGCTACACTTACCCTTAGCCTAAATCTAAACCTTACACTTACCCTTAGCCTAACCCTCACCCTTACCATTACCCATACCCTTATTCTTACCCTTACCCTAACCCTTACCTTTACACTTACGGTTACCATTAACCTTACCCTTACCCTAAGACTTATCCTTAACCTAACCCTTACCCTAAACCTTACCCCAACCCTTACCCTGACCCTTACATTAACCCTAACCCTTACCCTAAACCTTACACTTACTCTTAACCTTAACCTTACCCTTAACATTAACCTAATACTTACGCATACGTTTTCCTGACTTTAACCCTAAAACTAACCCTAACCATTACCCTAACACTTAACCTTACCCTAACCCTAACCCTAACCCTTACTCTAACCCTTACCCTGACCTGTACCCTTACAGTTACCCTTACCCTTATACTCACCCTAATTCTTACCCATACCATAACCCATACCCTAACACATATTTGTACCCTTAACCTTACCGTTACCCTTAACCTTACCCTTACCCTTACTCTATCCGTTACCCTTACGCTTACCCTTAACATAAACCTTACCCTTGACCTTACCCTTACCATAAGCCATACAACAACACTTACATGTACACTTACGCTTACACTTACCCTAGCAATTACTCGTACAATTACCCTTACCCTTACCCTTAACCTAAGCCAAAACCTTAAACCTTACAGTAAACCTTACCCTTTCTGCTACACTTCCCCTTAGCCTAAATCTAAACCTTACACTTACCCTTACTGTAACCCTCACCCTTATCATTACCAATACCCGTACTCTTACCCGTACCCTAACCCTTCTCCTTACACTTACTGTTACCTTTAACATTACCCTTACCCTAACACTTACACTTATTCTTATCCATACCCTTACCCTTACCCTAATCCTTACCCTTAACCTAACCCTAACCCTAAACCTTACCCCAGCCCTTACCCTGACCCTTACATTAACCCTAACCCTTACCCTAAAACTTACACTTACTCTTAACCTTAACCTTACCCTTAACATTAACCTAATACTTACCCTTACGTTTTCCTGACTTTAACCCTAAAACTAACCCTAACCATTACCCTAACACTTAACCTTACCCTAACCCTAAAATTACTCATACAATTACCCTTACCCTTACCCTAAGCCGAAACCTTACAGTAAACCTTACCCTTTCTGCTACACTTACCCTTAGCCTAAATCTAAACCTTACACTTACCCCTACTGTAACCCTCACCCTTATCATTACCAATACCCTTACTCTTACCCTTACCCTAACCCTTCTCCTTACACTTACTGTTACCTTTAACATTACCCTTACCCTAACACTTACACTTATCCTTATCCATGCCCTTACCCTTGCCCTAATCTTTACCCTTAACCTAACCCTAACCCTAAACCTTACCCCAACCCTTACCATGACCCTTACATTAACCCTTACCCTTACCCTAAAACTTACACTTACTCTTAACCTTAACCTTACCCTTAACCATTACACTAACACTTACCCTTACGTTTCCCTCACCCTAACCCTAAAATTAACCCTAACCATTACCCCAACACTTACCCTTACCCTAACCCTAACCCTAACACTAAACCTTACCCCAACACTTACCCTGACCCTTACATTATCCCTAACTCTTACCCTAAACCTTACACTTACTCTTAACCTTAACCTTAAGCTTATCCTTAATCCTAACCTAATACTTACCCTTACGTTTCCCTCACCCTAACCCTAAAATTAACCCTAACCATTACCCCAACACTTACCCTTACCCTAACCCTAACCGTAACTCTAACCCTTACTCTAACCCTTACCCTGACCCGTACCCTTACACTTACCCTTACCCTAACCCTTACCCTTACCATAACCCATACCCTAACACGTACTTGTAGCCTTAACCTTACCGTTCCCCTTACCCTTACCTTTACTGTCTCTGTTAGCCTTACACTTACACTTAACATAAACCTTAACCTTAACCTAACCCTTATCATAAGCCATACAACAACACTTACATGTACACTTACGCTTGCACTTACCCTTGCAATTACTCGTACAATTACCCTTAACCTTACTATTAAGCTAACCCTAAACCTTACCCTTATCCTAACACTTACCCTTATCCTAAACCTTACCCTTTCTGCTACACTTACCCTTTGCCTAATTCTAAACCTTACCCTAACCCTCACCCTTACCTAAATCTAACCATTACCCTAACCTTCACTCTTACCCTTACCATTATACTTACTTTTACCCTTAACCTAAACCTTACCTCAACCCTTACCTTACCCTTACATTAACCCTAACCCTAACCCTAACCCTAACCCTAACCCTAACCCTAACCCTAACCCTAACACTAACCCTTAACCTAAACCTTACACTTAATCTTAACTTTAACCTTACCCTTAAACTAATACATACCCTTACGTTTCCCTCACCATAACCCTAAAATTAACCGTAACCATTACCCTAACACTTATCCTTACCGAACCCTAACCCTAACCCTTACTCTAACTTTTACCCTGACCCGGACCCTTAGACTTCCCCTTCCCCTTACTCTTCCCCTTACCCTAACCCTTACCGTTACACTTACGGTTACCATGAACCTTACCCTTACCCTAACACTTACCCTTACCCTATCCCTTACACTTATCCTTATCCATACAACTTACGCTTACCCTAACACTTAACCTTAACCTAACCCTAACCCTAAACCTTACCTGAACCCTTACCCTGACCCTTACATTAACCCTTACCCTAAAACTTACACTTAACCTTAACCTAATACTTACCCTTACTTTTCCCTCACCTTAACCCTAAAATTAACCCTAACCATTACCCCAACACTTACCCTTACCCTAACCTTTACCCTTACCATAACCCATACTCTAACACATACTTCTACCCGTACCCGTACCCTTAGCATAACTCTTACCCTTACCGTAACCCTTACCCTTACCCTTACCCTTACCCTTACCCTTACCCTTACCCGATCCCATACCCTTAACCTAACCCTAAACCTTACCCTTATCCTAACACTTACCCTTACCGTAAACCTTACCCTTTCTGCTACACTTACCCTTAGCCTAAATCTAAACCTTACACTTACCCTTAGCCTAACCCTCACCCTTACCATTACCCATACCCTTATTCTTACCCTTACCCTAACCCTTACCTTTACACTTACGGTTACCATTAACCTTACCCTTACCCTAAGACTTATCCTTAACCTAACCCTTACCCTAAACCTTACCCCAACCCTTACCCTGACCCTTACATTAACCCTAACCCTTACCCTAAACCTTACACTTACTCTTAACCTTAACCTTACCCTTAACATTAACCTAATACTTACGCATACGTTTTCCTGACTTTAACCCTAAAACTAACCCTAACCATTACCCTAACACTTAACCTTACCCTAACCCTAACCCTAACCCTTACTCTAACCCTTACCCTGACCTGTACCCTTACAGTTACCCTTACCCTTATACTCACCCTAATTCTTACCCATACCATAACCCATACCCTAACACATATTTGTACCCTTAACCTTACCGTTACCCTTAACCTTACCCTTACCCTTACTCTATCCGTTACCCTTACGCTTACCCTTAACATAAACCTTACCCTTGACCTTACCCTTACCATAAGCCATACAACAACACTTACATGTACACTTACGCTTACACTTACCCTAGCAATTACTCGTACAATTACCCTTACCCTTACCCTTAACCTAAGCCAAAACCTTAAACCTTACAGTAAACCTTACCCTTTCTGCTACACTTCCCCTTAGCCTAAATCTAAACCTTACACTTACCCTTACTGTAACCCTCACCCTTATCATTACCAATACCCGTACTCTTACCCGTACCCTAACCCTTCTCCTTACACTTACTGTTACCTTTAACATTACCCTTACCCTAACACTTACACTTATTCTTATCCATACCCTTACCCTTACCCTAATCCTTACCCTTAACCTAACCCTAACCCTAAACCTTACCCCAGCCCTTACCCTGACCCTTACATTAACCCTAACCCTTACCCTAAAACTTACACTTACTCTTAACCTTAACCTTACCCTTAACATTAACCTAATACTTACCCTTACGTTTTCCTGACTTTAACCCTAAAACTAACCCTAACCATTACCCTAACACTTAACCTTACCCTAACCCTAAAATTACTCATACAATTACCCTTACCCTTACCCTAAGCCGAAACCTTACAGTAAACCTTACCCTTTCTGCTACACTTACCCTTAGCCTAAATCTAAACCTTACACTTACCCCTACTGTAACCCTCACCCTTATCATTACCAATACCCTTACTCTTACCCTTACCCTAACCCTTCTCCTTACACTTACTGTTACCTTTAACATTACCCTTACCCTAACACTTACACTTATCCTTATCCATGCCCTTACCCTTGCCCTAATCTTTACCCTTAACCTAACCCTAACCCTAAACCTTACCCCAACCCTTACCATGACCCTTACATTAACCCTTACCCTTACCCTAAAACTTACACTTACTCTTAACCTTAACCTTACCCTTAACCATTACACTAACACTTACCCTTACGTTTCCCTCACCCTAACCCTAAAATTAACCCTAACCATTACCCCAACACTTACCCTTACCCTAACCCTAACCCTAACACTAAACCTTACCCCAACACTTACCCTGACCCTTACATTATCCCTAACTCTTACCCTAAACCTTACACTTACTCTTAACCTTAACCTTAAGCTTATCCTTAATCCTAACCTAATACTTACCCTTACGTTTCCCTCACCCTAACCCTAAAATTAACCCTAACCATTACCCCAACACTTACCCTTACCCTAACCCTAACCGTAACTCTAACCCTTACTCTAACCCTTACCCTGACCCGTACCCTTACACTTACCCTTACCCTAACCCTTACCCTTACCATAACCCATACCCTAACACGTACTTGTAGCCTTAACCTTACCGTTCCCCTTACCCTTACCTTTACTGTCTCTGTTAGCCTTACACTTACACTTAACATAAACCTTAACCTTAACCTAACCCTTATCATAAGCCATACAACAACACTTACATGTACACTTACGCTTGCACTTACCCTTGCAATTACTCGTACAATTACCCTTAACCTTACTATTAAGCTAACCCTAAACCTTACCCTTATCCTAACACTTACCCTTATCCTAAACCTTACCCTTTCTGCTACACTTACCCTTTGCCTAATTCTAAACCTTACCCTAACCCTCACCCTTACCTAAATCTAACCATTACCCTAACCTTCACTCTTACCCTTACCATTATACTTACTTTTACCCTTAACCTAAACCTTACCTCAACCCTTACCTTACCCTTACATTAACCCTAACCCTAACCCTAACCCTAACCCTAACCCTAACCCTAACCCTAACCCTAACCCTAACACTAACCCTTAACCTAAACCTTACACTTAATCTTAACTTTAACCTTACCCTTAAACTAATACATACCCTTACGTTTCCCTCACCATAACCCTAAAATTAACCGTAACCATTACCCTAACACTTATCCTTACCGAACCCTAACCCTAACCCTTACTCTAACTTTTACCCTGACCCGGACCCTTAGACTTCCCCTTCCCCTTACTCTTCCCCTTACCCTAACCCTTACCGTTACACTTACGGTTACCATGAACCTTACCCTTACCCTAACACTTACCCTTACCCTATCCCTTACACTTATCCTTATCAATACAACTTACGCTTACCCTAACACTTAACCTTAACCTAACCCTAACCCTAAACCTTACCTGAACCCTTACCCTGACCCTTACATTAACCCTTACCCTAAAACTTACACTTAACCTTAACCTAATACTTACCCTTACTTTTCCCTCACCTTAACCCTAAAATTAACCCTAACCATTACCCCAACACTTACCCTTACCCTAACCCTTACCCTTACCATAACCCATACTCTAACACATACTTCTACCCGTACCCGTACCCTTACCATAACTCTTACCCTTACCGTAACCCTTACCCTTACCCTTACCCTTACCCTTACCCGATCCCATACCCTTAACCTAACCCTAAACCTTACCCTTATCCTAACACTTACCCTTACCGTAAACCTTACCCTTTCTGCTACACTTACCCTTAGCCTAAATCTAAACCTTACACTTACCCTTAGCCTAACCCTCACCCTTACCATTACCCATACCCTTATTCTTACCCTTACCCTAACCCTTACCTTTACACTTACGGTTACCATTAACCTTACCCTTACCCTAAGACTTATCCTTAACCTAACCCTTACCCTAAACCTTACCCCAACCCTTACCCTGACCCTTACATTAACCCTAACCCTTACCCTAAACCTTACACTTACTCTTAACCTTAACCTTACCCTTAACATTAACCTAATACTTACGCATACGTTTTCCTGACTTTAACCCTAAAACTAACCCTAACCATTACCCTAACACTTAACCTTACCCTAACCCTAACCCTAACCCTTACTCTAACCCTTACCCTGACCTGTACCCTTACAGTTACCCTTACCCTTATACTCACCCTAATTCTTACCCATACCATAACCCATACCCTAACACATATTTGTACCCTTAACCTTACCGTTACCCTTAACCTTACCCTTACCCTTACTCTATCCGTTACCCTTACGCTTACCCTTAACATAAACCTTACCCTTGACCTTACCCTTACCATAAGCCATACAACAACACTTACATGTACACTTACGCTTACACTTACCCTAGCAATTACTCGTACAATTACCCTTACCCTTACCCTTAACCTAAGCCAAAACCTTAAACCTTACAGTAAACCTTACCCTTTCTGCTACACTTCCCCTTAGCCTAAATCTAAACCTTACACTTACCCTTACTGTAACCCTCACCCTTATCATTACCAATACCCGTACTCTTACCCGTACCCTAACCCTTCTCCTTACACTTACTGTTACCTTTAACATTACCCTTACCCTAACACTTACACTTATTCTTATCCATACCCTTACCCTTACCCTAATCCTTACCCTTAACCTAACCCTAACCCTAAACCTTACCCCAGCCCTTACCCTGACCCTTACATTAACCCTAACCCTTACCCTAAAACTTACACTTACTCTTAACCTTAACCTTACCCTTAACATTAACCTAATACTTACCCTTACGTTTTCCTGACTTTAACCCTAAAACTAACCCTAACCATTACCCTAACACTTAACCTTACCCTAACCCTAAAATTACTCATACAATTACCCTTACCCTTACCCTAAGCCGAAACCTTACAGTAAACCTTACCCTTTCTGCTACACTTACCCTTAGCCTAAATCTAAACCTTACACTTACCCCTACTGTAACCCTCACCCTTATCATTACCAATACCCTTACTCTTACCCTTACCCTAACCCTTCTCCTTACACTTACTGTTACCTTTAACATTACCCTTACCCTAACACTTACACTTATCCTTATCCATGCCCTTACCCTTGCCCTAATCTTTACCCTTAACCTAACCCTAACCCTAAACCTTACCCCAACCCTTACCATGACCCTTACATTAACCCTTACCCTTACCCTAAAACTTACACTTACTCTTAACCTTAACCTTACCCTTAACCATTACACTAACACTTACCCTTACGTTTCCCTCACCCTAACCCTAAAATTAACCCTAACCATTACCCCAACACTTACCCTTACCCTAACCCTAACCCTAACACTAAACCTTACCCCAACACTTACCCTGACCCTTACATTATCCCTAACTCTTACCCTAAACCTTACACTTACTCTTAACCTTAACCTTAAGCTTATCCTTAATCCTAACCTAATACTTACCCTTACGTTTCCCTCACCCTAACCCTAAAATTAACCCTAACCATTACCCCAACACTTACCCTTACCCTAACCCTAACCGTAACTCTAACCCTTACTCTAACCCTTACCCTGACCCGTACCCTTACACTTACCCTTACCCTAACCCTTACCCTTACCATAACCCATACCCTAACACGTACTTGTAGCCTTAACCTTACCGTTCCCCTTACCCTTACCTTTACTGTCTCTGTTAGCCTTACACTTACACTTAACATAAACCTTAACCTTAACCTAACCCTTATCATAAGCCATACAACAACACTTACATGTACACTTACGCTTGCACTTACCCTTGCAATTACTCGTACAATTACCCTTAACCTTACTATTAAGCTAACCCTAAACCTTACCCTTATCCTAACACTTACCCTTATCCTAAACCTTACCCTTTCTGCTACACTTACCCTTTGCCTAATTCTAAACCTTACCCTAACCCTCACCCTTACCTAAATCTAACCATTACCCTAACCTTCACTCTTACCCTTACCATTATACTTACTTTTACCCTTAACCTAAACCTTACCTCAACCCTTACCTTACCCTTACATTAACCCTAACCCTTACCCTTACCCTTACCCTAACCCTAACCCTAACCCTTACTCTAACCCTAACCCTAACCCTTAACCTAAACCTTACACTTAATCTTAACTTTAACCTTACCCTTAAACTAATACATACCCTTACGTTTCCCTCACCATAACCCTAAAATTAACCGTAACCATTACCCTAACACTTATCCTTACCGAACCCTAACCCTAACCCTTACTCTAACTTTTACCCTGACCCGGACCCTTAGACTTCCCCTTCCCCTTACTCTTCCCCTTACCCTAACCCTTACCGTTACACTTACGGTTACCATGAACCTTACCCTTACCCTAACACTTACCCTTACCCTATCCCTTACACTTATCCTTATCCATACAACTTACGCTTACCCTAACACTTAACCTTAACCTAACCCTAACCCTAAACCTTACCTGAACCCTTACCCTGACCCTTACATTAACCCTTACCCTAAAACTTACACTTAACCTTAACCTAATACTTACCCTTACTTTTCCCTCACCTTAACCCTAAAATTAACCCTAACCATTACCCCAACACTTACCCTTACCCTAACCCTTACCCTTACCATAACCCATACTCTAACACATACTTCTACCCGTACCCGTACCCTTAGCATAACTCTTACCCTTACCGTAACCCTTACCCTTACCCTTACCCTTACCCTTACCCTTACCCGATCCCATACCCTTAACCTAACCCTAAACCTTACCCTTATCCTAACACTTACCCTTACCGTAAACCTTACCCTTTCTGCTACACTTACCCTTAGCCTAAATCTAAACCTTACACTTACCCTTAGCCTAACCCTCACCCTTACCATTACCCATACCCTTATTCTTACCCTTACCCTAACCCTTACCTTTACACTTACGGTTACCATTAACCTTACCCTTACCCTAAGACTTATCCTTAACCTAACCCTTACCCTAAACCTTACCCCAACCCTTACCCTGACCCTTACATTAACCCTAACCCTTACCCTAAACCTTACACTTACTCTTAACCTTAACCTTACCCTTAACATTAACCTAATACTTACGCATACGTTTTCCTGACTTTAACCCTAAAACTAACCCTAACCATTACCCTAACACTTAACCTTACCCTAACCCTAACCCTAACCCTTACTCTAACCCTTACCCTGACCTGTACCCTTACAGTTACCCTTACCCTTATACTCACCCTAATTCTTACCCATACCATAACCCATACCCTAACACATATTTGTACCCTTAACCTTACCGTTACCCTTAACCTTACCCTTACCCTTACTCTATCCGTTACCCTTACGCTTACCCTTAACATAAACCTTACCCTTGACCTTACCCTTACCATAAGCCATACAACAACACTTACATGTACACTTACGCTTACACTTACCCTAGCAATTACTCGTACAATTACCCTTACCCTTACCCTTAACCTAAGCCAAAACCTTAAACCTTACAGTAAACCTTACCCTTTCTGCTACACTTCCCCTTAGCCTAAATCTAAACCTTACACTTACCCTTACTGTAACCCTCACCCTTATCATTACCAATACCCGTACTCTTACCCTTACCCTAACCCTTCTCCTTACACTTACTGTTACCTTTAACATTACCCTTACCCTAACACTTACACTTATTCTTATCCATACCCTTACCCTTACCCTAATCCTTACCCTTAACCTAACCCTAACCCTAAACCTTACCCCAGCCCTTACCCTGACCCTTACATTAACCCTAACCCTTACCCTAAAACTTACACTTACTCTTAACCTTAACCTTACCCTTAACATTAACCTAATACTTACCCTTACGTTTTCCTGACTTTAACCCTAAAACTAACCCTAACCATTACCCTAACACTTACCCTTACCCTAACCCTAACCGTAACTCTAACCCTTACTCTAACCCTTACCCTGACCCGTACCCTTACACTTACCCTTACCCTTATACTTACCCTAATTCTTACCCATACCATAACCCAAACCCTAACACATATTTGTACCCTTAACCTTACCGTTACTCTTAACCTTACCCTTACTTTTACTCTGTCCATTACCCTTACGCTTACCCTTAACATAAACCTTACCCTTGACCTTACCCTTACCATAAGCCCTACAACAACACTTACATGTACACTTACGCTTACACTTACCCTAGCAATTACTCGTACAATTACCCTTAACCTTACCCTTACCAAACCATTACCCTTACCCTTAACCTAACCATCAACAGTAAGGATAAGCTAAAGGGTCACCCTTAAGGTTAACGTTATCCTAACTCTTACACTTAAGTGGGTAAGTGGAAGTGTAAGGGTACAGTTCAGGGTAAGGGTTAGAGTAAGGGTAATGGTTAGGCTAATTTTAGGTTTAGGGTGAGGGAAACATAAGGGTAAGTATTAGGTTAAGTTTAAGGATAAGGTTAAGAGTTATGGTAAGGGTTAGGTTTAATGTAAGGGTAAGGGTTTGGGAAACGTTTAGGATAAGGGTAAGAGAAGGGATAATGGTAAGGGTAAGGATGATGTTTAGTGTAAGGGTTAGATTTAGTTAAGGGTAAGGGTTAGTGTAAGTTTAAGAGTAAGGGTAAGTGTAAGGGTATGTGTGAAAGTACGGGTAATTGTAAGGGTTAGAGTAAGGGTTAGGGTAAGGGTAAGAGTAAGGGTATTGGTAATAAGGGTGAGGGTTACAGTAAGGGTAAGTGTAAGGTTTAGATTTAGGCTAAGGGGAAGTGTAGCAGAAAGGGTAAGGTTTACTGTAAGGTTTAAGGTTTCGGCTTAGGTTAAGGGTAAGGGTAATTGTACGAGTAATTGCTAGGGTAAGTGTAAGCGTAAGTGTACATTTAAGTGTTGTTGTATGGCTTATGGTAAGGGTAAGGTCAAGGGTAAGGTTTATGTTAAAAGAAAGCGTAAGGGTAACGGATAGAATAAGGGTAAGTGTAACGGTTAAGTGTTAGGGTAATGGTTAGGGTTAATATTAGGATTAGGGTGAGAAAAATGTAAGGTTAAGTACAAGCTTAAGGTTAAGGGTAAGGTTAAGGTTAAGGTTAAGAGTAAGTGTAAGGTTTAGGTTAAGGGTTAGTGTTAATGTAAGGTTCAGGGAAAGGTTTGGGGTAAGGTTTAGGGTTAGGTTCAGCTTAAGGGTAAGGGTTGGGGTAAGGTTAAGGGTATGCATAAGGAAAAGTGTAAGGGATAGGGTAAGGGTAAGGGTTAGCGTAAGGGTAAGATTAATGGTAAGGTTTATGTTAAGGGTAAGCGTAAGGGTAACGGATAGAGTAAGGGTAAGGGTAAGGGTAACGGTAAGGTTAAGGGTACAAATATGTGTTAGGGTATGGGTTATGGTATGGGTAAGAGTTAGGGTAATGTAAGGGTAAGGGTGAGTGTAAGGGTATGGGTCAGGGTAAGGGTTAGAATAATGGTTAGGGTTAATTTTAGGGTTAGGGTGAGGGAAACGTAAGGGTAAGTATTCGGTTCAGGTAAGGGTAAGTGTAAGATTTAGATTTAGGCTAATGGTAAGTGTAGCAGAAAGTGTAAGGTTTACGATAAGGGTAAGTGTTAGGGTAAGGGTAAGGTTTAGGGTAAGAGTAAGTGTAAGTGTATGTGTAAGGGTACGGGTCATTGTAAGGGTTAGAGTAAAGGTTAGGGTAAGGGTGTTAGGGTAATGGTTAGGGTAAATTTTAGGCTTATGGTGAGGGAAACGTAAGGGTAAGGATTAGGTTAAGGTTAAGGGTAAGGTTAAGGTTAAGAGTAAGTGTAAGGTTTAGGATAAGGGTTAGGGTTAATGTAAGGGTCAGGGTAAGGTTTCAGGTAAGGTTTAGGTTTAGAGTTAGGTTAAGGGTAAGTGTTAGGGTAAGGGTAAGTTGTATGGACAAGGATAATTGTAAGGGATAGGGTAAGGTTAAGGTTAATGATAACGGTAAAAGGAAGGGTAAGGTTTAGGGTAAGGGAAAGAGTAAGGATATTGGTAATGGTAAGGGTGAGGGTAAGGGTAAGGGTAAGTGTAAGGTTTAGATTTAGGCTAAGGGTAAGTGTAGCAGAAAGGTGTAGGATTAGGGTAAGGGTGTTAGGATAAAGGTTAGGTTAAGGGTAAGGGTAAGGGTAAGGATAAGGGTAAGGGTAAGTGTAAGGGTACAGGTCAGGGTAAGGGTTAGAGTAAGGGTTAGGGTTAGGTAAGGATAAGTGTTAGGGTAATGGGTACTGTTAAAATTAGGGTTATGGTGAGGGAAATGTACGGGTATGTATTAGTTTAAGGGTAAGGTTAAGGTTAAGAGTAAGTGTAAGGTTTAGGTTAAGGGTTAGGGTTAATGTAAGGGTTAGGGTAAGGGTTGGGGTAAGGTTTAGGGTAAGGAGAAGAGTAAGAGTATGGTTAATGGTAAGGGTGAGGGTTAGGGTTAGGGTAAGGATAAGGGTAAGTGTAAGGTTTAGGGTAAGGGTAATGGTATGGAGAAGGGTAAGGGTAAGGGTAAGTGTAAGGGTAAGGGTAGGAGTAATTGAAAGAGTAATTCCTAGGGTAACTGTAAGCGTAAGTGTACATTTAAGTGTTGTTGTATGGCTTATTGTAAGGGTAAGGTTAAGTGTAAGGGTAATGGTTATGGTTAATTATAGGGTTAGGATGAGAAAAACGTAAGGTTAAGTATTAGCTAAAGGTTAAGGGTAAGGTTAATGTTAAGAGTAAGTGTAAGGTTTAGGGTAAGGGTTAGGGTTAATGTAAGGGTCAGGGTAAGGGTTAGGGTAAGGGTTAGGTTCAGGATAAGTGTTAGGGTAAGTGTAAGGTTAATGGTAACCGTAAGTGTAAAGATAAGGGTTAGGGTAAGAATAAGGGTATGGGTAATGGTAAGGGTGAGGGTTAGGCTAAGGGTAAGTGTAAGGTTTAGATTTAGGCTAAGGGTAAGTGTAGCAGAAAGGGTAAGCTTTACGGTAAGGTTTGAGGTTTAGGCTTAGGTTAAGGGTAAGGGTAAGGTTTAGATTTAGGAAAAGGGTAAGTGTAGCAGAAAGGTTAAGGGTTAGGGTAAGTGTTAGGATAAGGGTAAGGTTACGGGTAAGGGTAATGGTATGAATAAGGGTAAGGGTAAGGGTAAGGGTACGGGTCAGGGTAAGGGTTAGAGTAAGGGTTTGAGTAAGGGTAAGGGTTAGGATAAGTGTAAGGGTGCAAGCAAGGATTAGGGCAAGAGTAATTGTACGGGTAATAGTAAGGGTTAGGGTAAGTTTAAGGGTAAGGGAAAGTGTTAGGATATGTTTTAGGGGAAACAGAAGGGTAAGGGTTAGGTTAAGTGTAAGGGGAAGGGGAAGGTAAGGGGAAGGGTTGGAGTAAGGTATAGGGTAAGGGTAAAGTTATGGTTAAAGGAAAGAGTAAGGGTAAGGAAAAAGTAAAGGTAAGGATTTGGGTAATGGTAAGGGTGAGAAGGGTTAGGGTAAGGGTTACGGTAAGGGTTAGGTAACGCAGTGTACAACCTGGGACGTCACACGCAGAGCTGCCTCTGGCAAGGTGAGTGAGGAACAGATGTAGCAGTTGTTGTGTTGTAGGTCTCACTGTTCCTCTAGGCATCCCCTCTTTGTCTTTTAGAGGTGTTGTAGCTGTTTGAAGAGGGTAGATTGAAGCATCTGCCTCGGGGGCTGGTAAGCGGCAGAGGTAAGGGAGCAGATGAGAGTAACTTACCTAGTTGTGCTGTGTCTTTGGATGCTGCATCGGCCTATGCGTTTCTTTTTCTTTCACAGGTGTCTCGCACAGGCTCAAAGGAGCAAACTGCACTCTGAAGAGCTGTGTAAGAAGAGGGGCTGGTCATGAGCTGGGTTGGAGCAGAACGACCAAGTAGCACAAGGTGACTATGAAAGGTGTCCGTCTTGCTTTGCAGGTGCCGTGGCAGGCTCTCCACAGAAGTGGATAAGGATATGAGATAAGGCCAGAGAGCGACAAGGAGCGGCACGTGCAGGGATGGTTTTGAAGCGCTGCGGTGGCTTACTCTTCTGTTCATCAGGTGCCACAGGCAAGGTGGGTTGTAACATCAGTCGTTATATTTGCATGAAAGCAAATATAGTTCACTTGAATGCCACAGTGCATCTGAGTAGGGTGTTCTAGCAGAACAAGCTTGTCTGGCACAGCGGTGCCTGATGGCAGTGTGTTTCCTCGGGTGAAGAGGTGCCTGAAGCCCCATCCTATCTAGCCTTGATTCAAAGATCGAAGCCGAAATTCCTTTAAGTGGTATATTCTTTATTGCAGCGCTGGATGCACGGGGGATCTCTCCACCTATCGTGCATACCCAAAGCAGAAAGCAGTCTTGAATTTATACAATCAATCTATCAATATTCTACAAGCACCTATACATATGCATTACCTATCCCCGCCTTCCCTCGCTTCTCATGCTAATTAGCCTTTTGGCACCTTGCGCCTGCGCAGAGCCTTCCAAGAATTGTGGGCAGGGGTCTTTGGGACGTGGGCAGGGGTCTTTGGGAGGAAGACCCCGAGTCTTCCTCACAGTGTACTTTTCACCTTTGGTCAGGAATCTGCTGAATTGGCATGTTTCTTAATTGCAAGAGCTGGTTGTTGCTAATTCTCCCGTTTGTTGTACCTTTATAATGAATTCCAATGTCCAGTTTCGACAGTTATAGTCCTTACATTCGTTTCTCTGTCCGCCTGCCGCTTCCTTATCATGAGTTCCAGTGTCTTGTTTCGAGATACACAGTCCTTGTCTGGGGATTGTCCTTGCCTCCCCAATACCTCCTTAATCAATCCCCCCTTTTCTTTTCCCATGCAAATTCTTTTGCATCAGATACTTTCATTATTTACAGTAACACAACAAAGCAGGCATCTAAACAACATGCACACAAATATTCCTAACACTACTAATACGATGAGAGCAATGAATACTTGTTTCAACCATTGGAAATTGGGCAACCAGGAGGTTAACTTATTCCATAGTTCACTAAAACTCCATGAAAGATCATCTTTACTGATCTCATGTAGGATCCTTGTCTGCTTCCATCTTTCTTCCAGGTCGGTAGAGATCCTTCCACTCTGATCTACATACATACAACAACTTGTGTTTATTACTGTACAGACTCCCCCTTGAGTGGCCAGTAACAAGTCTAGGGCCATCCGATTTTGGAATACTACCTGTGATAAACTAGATATCTCTTCTTGTTGAGCCTTTATAGCATCCAGAATTTTGTTTTCTAACTTCTCTATAATTGCAGAAATATTAACTATTGCCTTTTCCAATTCACTCACTCCTAACCATGGGATAAACCATCGCACAAAACTATGAAAAGGGGTGTGTCTCTCTACCAATGGATTGTTGATTTTTCATCTGATTCTCCGGATATGATTTCTCAAGTAACCTCGAGGCACTACATCATGTACTGTCATACTGGGGACTACCGCTCCAAGAGTGCAAGTTCCCTTCCAATTCTCAGGCAAGACCTTACGGGCTGTATCATTGCATAGCCAATACCACCCTTTTCCTTCTGGAACCGTCCAGCTGGTTGAATTTGCCCAGCCGCTAGTCGTACTAATATCAATTGTTCAATTACAAGATGTCTGATTTCCCACATAAGTAGTATCCGTATTTATACAATGCTGTTTTCCTATACCCTTAGGCGGGTTACACCTTTGTACACATACATAATAGGATTCTAACGGCACGAAGCTACTCACTTCTAGTTCCAAAACTGCTTAATATTTTCGACCCCAAGATGTGTTTTCCCACAAAGTAGTCCAAGATAAGTTTGCAGGCAAGGGAATCCCAATTAACGATACACCCTTATTCCCATGCTGTGGCAGATGGGTGCATACCCAACAGTTCGTCTTATTAGTTACTTGAGAAATTGTTTGTATTAAGGTCAGGTGTAAGTTCTCATCCCAAGTTGCCCACCCCAAATCCGAGAACCGCACCCCTGCAATCATTAGGATCTGGAAAACCGTAATTTTGTTGGTCCAATTGGAGTGGTGGTCCATATCCTCGCCGGGGCCTTCTTCACCCTTGAATTGTGGATCCAAGCTGCTTGCTTCTTAATCTTAATGGCGGTGTGTGTTGTCAGTAATACTTGGTATGCTCCCATCCACTTTCCTTCCATTTTTCCTGCACGGGTTGTCCTGAAAAAGTCTTTATATATATATAATCCCCGAGCTTCAAGGGGTGGATTGGTTGATCCAACCCTCTAGCCCTGGTCCCTAAAACAAATGTATGTACTTTCTTTAATTGTTTCTGAAGTTCAGTTATATAAGCATATAAATATTCTGATCCTAACTGCGTTAGGTCCTCTCCACTAAATAGAAATTGCTATGGCCTTCCGTATAAGATTTTGAAGGGACTCAAATTTCCTTTTATTCTAGGTTTAACTCTAATTCCAAGTAATGCTAAAGGGAGGGATTGAGGCCATGACAAATTAGCTTCTTATCCAATTTTAGCTATTTATTGTTTAATTAAATGCTTCATTTTTTCTACCTGTCCACTTGCCTGTGGTCTGTAAGGAGTATGCAGTTGCCAATCTATCTTTAGAATCTTACTTATCTGTTCTACCACTTGTGCACAAAAATGTGAAACTCTATCAGAAGACATTGCTACTAGAATCCCAAAGCATGGTATTATTTCATTTAACAAGACTTTAACCGCTTCTCTTGCTTTGCTTGTTCGACAGGGAAAGGCTTCAGGCCTTCCTGAAAACGTGTCAGTCAGAACCAGTAAATAATGATACCCCCCTTTTCTAGGGAGTTCTGAAAAATCAATTTGCCACTGTTGCCCCGAATAATTTCCTTTACCGATTATTCCAAATTTTATTCTATTCTTGGTATTGGGGTTATTGTGTAAGCAAATGCTCCATTGTTGAGTTACTTGTTTTATCATATCGTGCCACTAATGTCTGACTCAGGCTCTTATGCAGTGTGCCAGCTCCCCAGTGCGTTTTATTGTGTTCTGTAAGAACTATGGGCCATGTCAAACTAGAGGGTATTACTATGGGGTTATCTTTTAAATATACTCATCCATCTGGTTTCATTTTACCTTTCAAATCTTCAATTAATTTTAAGTCTTCTTTTGTATAATTTGGATATAGTTTGGATTTTACCGTCTGGTATCAAAGACAATGCCTTCACCTCAGTTATTTCAGCTGCCTGCTTAGCCTCTGCCAATCGATTTTCCAATTTCAAAATCGCTGTTCCCCTTTTGGTGTCCCTGACAATGCATGATAGCTACCTTTTCTGGTTGTTTTACAGCCTCTAACAATTTTAAAATTTCTTCAGCATACTTTGTGTTTTCACTGAGCGGTCAGCAATCCATGTTCTTTCCAAATTGCTCCATGAGCATGTACCACGCCGAATGTATATTTAGAATCTGTCCAAATATTTACCCTTTTTCCCGCTGCCAGTTCCAATGCTCTCGTGAGAGCAACTATCTCCGCCTTTTGAGCTGATGTTCCAGGGGGTAAAGGCTTAGACTCGATTACCTGCTGAGTAGTTGTTATAGCATATCCAGCTTTACGTTGTCTTTGCGTAACAAAACTGCTCCCATCCGTGAACCAAGTTTCTTCCGCGTCTTCCATGGGCTCCTCCTTAAGGTCTGGTCGGCTGGAATACACAGTCTCTATAGTTTCTAAACAATCGTGAATCACAGGTTGTGCCGGAGCATCACTAAGAAAAGAGGCTAGATTCACAATATGAATTATCACAATTTCCACGTCGTCCTGTTCTACCAATATTGCTTGATATTTCAAAATCATCAATTCTTGTTTAAGTTGTTTAAAGACTTTTTGTGCTTCTCCAGTCCAGACTAACTTTGACTGGTTAATCTTTATCAATTCACATAGAGGCTTTACCAATAGTCCATAATTATAAATCCCAAGGCGACACCAACCTGTCATTCCTAAAAAGGTTTGTAGCTCCTTTACCATTTGAGGTTCTGGAGTCCGGCAAATGACTTCCTTATGTTCAGTTCCTAGTTCTCGTTGTCCTTCCGAAATGTCAAATCCCAGATAGGTCACACTTTGTTGAGCCAGCTGGACTTTCTGTCAAGAGACTTGATATCCATTTAAACCCAGAAAATTAAGACGACTTATAGTCCATTGAATCCAACTCCCTTTAGTCTCGGTAGCTATTAAGAGATCATCTACATATTGTAACAAAGCACCTTCAGTGTCCGGAGGTATCCATGTTTCGAGTTCCCTTGCTAATTGGTTTCCAAAAATAGTGGGGCTATTCTTGAATCCTTGAGGTAGTAATGTCCACGTAAGCTGCGTCTTTCTGCCTGAATCGGGATTTTCCCATTCAAAGGCGAATAGGTTTTGGCTTTCTGTGGCTAAGCCTAGGCAGAAGAAGGCATCTTTTAAATCCAGTACGGTAAACCAGACTTGACTATTCTTTAATTTAGTCAGCAAAGTATAAGGGTTTGCCACTACTGGATGTATATCCTCAGTGATTTTATTTATGGCCCTCAAATCCTGAACTAGCCTATAGCTTTTTCATCTGCCTTTTTAATTGGCAATATGGGTGCATTGTATTCTGATTCGCATTCAATCAATAATCCATACTGTAGAAATTTATCAATTATCTCTTTAATTCCTTTCCTATCTTCTATCCTCAAAGGATATTACTTAACCTTAACGGGTTTCTCTCCTGGCTTTAATTTAATAATTAGTAAGGTCACATTTTTAGCTCTTCCAGGGACTTCGGTAGCCCAAACTCCTGGACATACTTGATCTGTGATCTCTAAAGGTATTTCACTTTTAGGGTCAGTTTGTATTAGTGCCAAGCTTAACACATTTATTAGTTGTTCTTCTCCTCTTCTTAATTCCATTTTCCCTTTTTCAAAGACAATTTCTGCTCCTACTTGCTCTAATAAATCTCTACCTAAGAGTGCCCATGAGGAGCTAGGCATAGATAAAAATCTGTGTATGCCCCATTGTTTCCCTAACTTGTACTTCAAAGGTTCACAAAAATAAGCCTTTTCGGTTACACCTTGTCCTGGTTTCAGTTAGAACAGAGTTAATTTTCTTCCTAGTAGCTGGTAGAATGCTATGTTTTGGCTTAGGATGAGAAGAGTGCTGATAACACCCCGATGTTTTAATTGTTGCAGAGCAGTGCTTATACCAGGCCAAGGACATCTCAGCTTCTTGCTCTGTCCTGCCAACAGGCAGGCTGAGGGTGCAGTAAGAGCTGGGAGGGGACAGACCCAGGACAGGTGACCCAAACTAGCCAAAGGGGTATTCCATAGCATCTGACGTCAGGCTAAACAATACATAGGGGTGGCTAGCCAGGGGGAGGGGGCCGGACTGCTCGGGGTTAGGCTGGGCATCGGTCAGCGGGTGGTGAGCAATTGCATTGTGCATCACTTGTTTGTACACATTATTACTAGTGGTACTATTATCATCATTGTATTATTATTATTATTATTATTATTATTATTATTATTATTATTATTATTATTATTTTGTCTTATTAAACTGTCTTTATCTCAACTCACGGGCTTCACTTTCCATTTCTCTCCCCCGTCCCAGAGAGGGAGGGGGAGGGGGAGCGAACAGCTGCGTGGTGTTTAGCTGCCGGCCGGGTTAAACCACGACACACCTTTTACCCTAACATAATAATTCTGTGAAGGCATTAATGCTTGATTTAGAACTGAATACGTTGTCCCATAGCAATAAGAAATTTCACTTCCATTCCTCCCCTAGCTTCATTATAACCAGTGGAGGATCCGCTAGGGTAGATTCCCCAGGTCCCCGTTATTCCTGTTGAAATCAGGGGTTGATTACCCTAGGAAAAGGCTAGTCAATTTGTCCTCCAAAGCCAGGTCCAAACCGTTTTGTTTAATTTATTTATTTATTTATTTATTTATTTATTTTCATTACATTTCAGAGTTGGTCCAAAAATTCCATAGGGCTTTCTTTTAGACCTTGTTGGAAGTATATTCTCAATTCCCAATTCATCCAGGTTTTAGTATTTACTTAACCGTTCATAATTTTCAGGATGATTCGGGTCTTAGTGGGGGTCGGTCAGGGGAATGCAATTGTCCACAGTTCCCTGAACGGTCCCATCAGCAATCTGAGCTCGCACATGAACTCAGGTTGTTTTAAGAGTTGACTGCTTTTCTGTTTCTGTGACAACTCTCTCGGACCGGACCAAACATGGTCCCTTTGCCCTAAAGGGCTAACACCCATGATTTTAAGATCTCTGCCTCGGGCAGAGGCAGAACTATTAACATTCCTACATCCTCTTTCCCTGCTCATTCAACTTCAAACACCTTTAACACTTTCAACAACCCTTTTAACACTTCCTTTATCTTTCTCCAGCCTGTACTTCTCTAATGCCAACATCAAAGGTTCAGGCAGGGGCCAACTTAATTCCGTACCTTTTCCCACCAAGATGCTGAAACATCAGTATACAACATCTCATCCTGTTCTGCTTCTCAAAAAACAACATTAACTGTAGCAAAATATTATAGTTTAAAGTTCCATTTAGGGGCCACTTTTCTCCACATTCCAGCTTATAAAGCGGCCACCACTGATTATGATATTTTATCAATGTTTTCCTGTTCACACTTCCACCGGCAGATCCTCCAATATCCTTCCAGTGACTTAAAACACATACTAACACACTTTTCTTTAAAATTTCACTGCTTGTTTGCCCCCCCAGTTTCCAGTTTACACTTTCAGAATACACATGTTACTTACAAAAGCGTACCACAAAACGTATCACTCACAAAAATACGGGCACGCAATATCTTTCAGTAGCGATGTCACAAAACTACTATTACCAGCAATATTGCCAAAATCACAGTAACAATAGTCAGAGTCAAATTCCACATGCGATAAGTCAGAAAACCGAACTGTGTAACACCGTAACGATATCTTTCTTATAACAATGCCACGAACCTACTATTACCACCAGGAAAATAGCCAAAATCGCAGTAACAATAACCAGAGTTAAATACCATACTCCATGAGTCAGAAAACCAAAATAGACAACACAATTCCAGATGGACCTTAAAGCCAGCTCCTTCCTTAAGGTCCCCAAACATGTACTTATGGTGCTAACCACAAAGTATATACCAAACACTGCCTCGCAGAAGATCACCTTCTGACTTACAGACAGTTCCAGATGACCGGTCTACCAGAAAACCAAACCAGAATAAAGACTATACTCACTTACAATGATGGGGTCCTTGTCTGCCTCCGCAGTGATCCGGTGAGTCGAGGAGTCCCTCCGGGAAATCCCGGGGGTACCCTAGGGAGTCCTGTTCCCAGCAGGTCCTGCAGTCCGGCAGAGAGGTTGTCCCATCTGGGTCGCCAAATTGATTCAAAGATCGAAGCCGAAATTCCTTTAAGTGGCATATTCTTTATTGCAGCGCTGGATGCCCGGGGGATCTCTCCACCTATCGTGCATACCCAAAGCAGAAAGCAGTCTTGAATTTATACAATCAATCTATCAATATTCTACAAGCACCTATACATATGCATTACCTATCCCCGCCTTCCCTCGCTTCTCATGCTAATTAGCCTTTTGGCACCTTGCGCCTGCGCAGAGCCTTCCAAGAATTGTGGGCAGGGGTCTTTGGGACGTGGGCAGGGGTCTTTGGGAGGAAGACCCCGAGTCTTCCTCACAGTGTACTTTTCACCTTTGGTCAGGAATCTGCTGAATTGGCATGTTTCTTAATTGCAAGAGCTGGTTGTTGCTAATTCTCCCGTTTGTTGTACCTTTATAATGAATTCCAATGTCCAGTTTCGACAGTTATAGTCCTTACATTCGTTTCTCTGTCCGCCTGCCGCTTCCTTATCATGAGTTCCAGTGTCTTGTTTCGAGATACACAGTCCTTGTCTGGGGATTGTCCTTGCCTCCCCAATACCTCCTTAATCAATCCCCCCTTTTCTTTTCCCATGCAAATTCTTTTGCATCAGATACTTTCATTATTTACAGTAACACAACAAAGCAGGCATCTAAACAACATGCACACAAATATTCCTAACACTACTAATACGATGAGAGCAATGAATACTTGTTTCAACCATTGGAAATTGGGCAACCAGGAGGTTAACTTATTCCATAGTTCACTAAAACTCCATGAAAGATCATCTTTACTGATCTCATGTAGGATCCTTGTCTGCTTCCATCTTTCTTCCAGGTCGGTAGAGATCCTTCCACTCTGATCTACATACATACAACAACTTGTGTTTATTACTGTACAGACTCCCCCTTGAGTGGCCAGTAACAAGTCTAGGGCCATCCGATTTTGGAATACTACCTGTGATAAACTAGATATCTCTTCTTGTTGAGCCTTTATAGCATCCAGAATTTTGTTTTCTAACTTCTCTATAATTGCAGAAATATTAACTATTGCCTTTTCCAATTCACTCACTCCTAACCATGGGATAAACCATCGCACAAAACTATGAAAAGGGGTGTGTCTCTCTACCAATGGATTGTTAATTTTTCATCTGATTCTCCGGATATGATTTCTCAAGTAACCTCGAGGCACTACATCATGTACTGTCATACTGGGGACTACCGCTCCAAGAGTGCAAGTTCCCTTCCAATTCTCAGGCAAGACCTTACGGGCTGTATCATTGCATAGCCAATACCACCCTTTTCCTTCTGGAACCGTCCAGCTGGTTGAATTTGCCCAGCCGCTAGTCGTACTAATATCAATTGTTCAATTACAAGATGTCTGATTTCCCACATAAGTAGTATCCGTATTTATACAATGCTGTTTTCCTATACCCTTAGGCGGGTTACACCTTTGTACACATACATAATAGGATTCTAACGGCACGAAGCTACTCACTTCTAGTTCCAAAACTGCTTAATATTTTCGACCCCAAGATGTGTTTTCCCACAAAGTAGTCCAAGATAAGTTTGCAGGCAAGGGAATCCCAATTAACGATACACCCTTATTCCCATGCTGTGGCAGATGGGTGCATACCCAACAGTTCGTCTTATTAGTTACTTGAGAAATTGTTTGTATTAAGGTCAGGTGTAAGTTCTCATCCCAAGTTGCCCACCCCAAATCCGAGAACCGCACCCCTGCAATCATTAGGATCTGGAAAACCGTAATTTTGTTGGTCCAATTGGAGTGGTGGTCCATATCCTCGCCGGGGCCTTCTTCACCCTTGAATTGTGGATCCAAGCTGCTTGCTTCTTAATCTTAATGGCGGTGTGTGTTGTCAGTAATACTTGGTATGGTCCCATCCACTTTCCTTCCATTTTTCCTGCACGGGTTGTCCTGAAAAAGTCTTTATATATATATAATCCCCGAGCTTCAAGGGGTGGATTGGTTGATCCAACCCTCTAGCCCTGGTCCCTAAAACAAATTTATGTACTTTCTTTAATTGTTTCTGAAGTTCAGTTATATAAGCATATAAATATTCTGATCCTAACTGCGTTAGGTCCTCTCCACTAAATAGAAATTGCTATGGCCTTCCGTATAAGATTTTGAAGGGACTCAAATTTCCTTTTATTCTAGGTTTAACTCTAATTCCAAGTAATGCTAAAGGGAGGGATTGAGGCCATGACAAATTAGCTTCTTATCCAATTTTAGCTATTTATTGTTTAATTAAATGGTTCATTTTTTCTACCTGTCCACTTGCCTGTGGTCTGTAAGGAGTATGCAGTTGCCAATCTATCTTTAGAATCTTACTTATCTGTTCTACCACTTGTGCACAAAAATGTGAAACTCTATCAGAAGACATTGCTACTAGAATCCCAAAGCATGGTATTATTTCATTTAACAAGACTTTAACCGCTTCTCTTGCTTTGCTTGTTCGACAGGGAAAGGCTTCAGGCCTTCCTGAAAACGTGTCAGTCAGAACCAGTAAATAATGATACCCCCCTTTTCTAGGGAGTTCTGAAAAATCAATTTGCCACTGTTGCCCCGAATAATTTCCTTTACCGATTATTCCAAATTTTATTCTATTCTTGGTATTGGGGTTATTGTGTAAGCAAATGCTCCATTGTTGAGTTACTTGTTTTATCATATCGTGCCACTAATGTCTGACTCAGGCTCTTATGCAGTGTGCCAGCTCCCCAGTGCGTTTTATTGTGTTCTGTAAGAACTATGGGCCATGTCAAACTAGAGGGTATTACTATGGGGTTATCTTTTAAATATACTCATCCATCTGGTTTCATTTTACCTTTCAAATCTTCAATTAATTTTAAGTCTTCTTTTGTATAATTTGGATATAGTTTGGATTTTACCGTCTGGTATCAAAGACAATGCCTTCACCTCAGTTATTTCAGCTGCCTGCTTAGCCTCTGCCAATCGATTTTCCAATTTCAAAATCGCTGTTCCCCTTTTGGTGTCCCTGACAATGCATGATAGCTACCTTTTCTGGTTGTTTTACAGCCTCTAACAATTTTAAAATTTCTTCAGCATACTTTGTGTTTTCACTGAGCGGTCAGCAATCCATGTTCTTTCCAAATTGCTCCATGAGCATGTACCACGCCGAATGTATATTTAGAATCTGTCCAAATATTTACCCTTTTTCCCGCTGCCAGTTCCAATGCTCTCGTGAGAGCAACTATCTCCGCCTTTTGAGCTGATGTTCCAGGGGGTAAAGGCTTAGACTCGATTACCTGCTGAGTAGTTGTTATAGCATATCCAGCTTTACGTTGTCTTTGCGTAACAAAACTGCTCCCATCCGTGAACCAAGTTTCTTCCGCGTCTTCCATGGGCTCCTCCTTAAGGTCTGGTCGGCTGGAATACACAGTCTCTATAGTTTCTAAACAATCGTGAATCACAGGTTGTGCCGGAGCATCACTAAGAAAAGAGGCTAGATTCACAATATGAATTATCACAATTTCCACGTCGTCCTGTTCTACCAATATTGCTTGATATTTCAAAATCATCAATTCTTGTTTAAGTTGTTTAAAGACTTTTTGTGCTTCTCCAGTCCAGACTAACTTTGACTGGTTAATCTTTATCAATTCACATAGAGGCTTTACCAATAGTCCATAATTATAAATCCCAAGGCGACACCAACCTGTCATTCCTAAAAAGGTTTGTAGCTCCTTTACCATTTGAGGTTCTGGAGTCCGGCAAATGACTTCCTTATGTTCAGTTCCTAGTTCTCGTTGTCCTTCCGAAATGTCAAATCCCAGATAGGTCACACTTTGTTGAGCCAGCTGGACTTTCTGTCAAGAGACTTGATATGCATTTAAACCCAGAAAATTAAGACGACTTATAGTCCATTGAATCCAACTCCCTTTAGTCTCGGTAGCTATTAAGAGATCATCTACATATTGTAACAAAGCACCTTCAGTGTCCGGAGGTATCCATGTTTCGAGTTCCCTTGCTAATTGGTTTCCAAAAATAGTGGGGCTATTCTTGAATCCTTGAGGTAGTAATGTCCACGTAAGCTGCGTCTTTCTGCCTGAATCGGGATTTTCCCATTCAAAGGCGAATAGGTTTTGGCTTTCTGTGGCTAAGCCTAGGCAGAAGAAGGCATCTTTTAAATCCAGTACGGTAAACCAGACTTGACTATTCTTTAATTTAGTCAGCAAAGTATAAGGGTTTGCCACTACTGGATGTATATCCTCAGTGATTTTATTTATGGCCCTCAAATCCTGAACTAGCCTATAGCTTTTTCATCTGCCTTTTTAATTGGCAATATGGGTGCATTGTATTCTGATTCGCATTCAATCAATAATCCATACTGTAGAAATTTATCAATTATCTCTTTAATTCCTTTCCTATCTTCTATCCTCAAAGGATATTACTTAACCTTAACGGGTTTCTCTCCTGGCTTTAATTTAATAATTAGTAAGGTCACATTTTTAGCTCTTCCAGGGACTTCGGTAGCCCAAACTCCTGGACATACTTGATCTGTGATCTCTAAAGGTATTTCACTTTTAGGGTCAGTTTGTATTAGTGCCAAGCTTAACACATTTATTAGTTGTTCTTCTCCTCTTCTTAATTCCATTTTCCCTTTTTCAAAGACAATTTCTGCTCCTACTTGCTCTAATAAATCTCTACCTAAGAGTGCCCATGAGGAGCTAGGCATAGATAAAAATCTGTGTATGCCCCATTGTTTCCCTAACTTGTACTTCAAAGGTTCACAAAAATAAGCCTTTTCGGTTACACCTTGTCCTGGTTTCAGTTAGAACAGAGTTAATTTTCTTCCTAGTAGCTGGTAGAATGCTATGTTTTGGCTTAGGATGAGAAGAGTGCTGATAACACCCCGATGTTTTAATTGTTGCAGAGCAGTGCTTATACCAGGCCAAGGACATCTCAGCTTCTTGCTCTGTCCTGCCAACAGGCAGGCTGGGGGTGCAGTAAGAGCTGGGAGGGGACAGACCCAGGACAGGTGACCCAAACTAGCCAAAGGGGTATTCCATAGCATCTGACGTCAGGCTAAACAATACATAGGGGTGGCTAGCCAGGGGGAGGGGGCCGGACTGCTCGGGGTTAGGCTGGGCATCGGTCAGCGGGTGGTGAGCAATTGCATTGTGCATCACTTGTTTGTACACATTATTACTAGTGGTACTATTATCATCATTGTATTATTATTATTATTATTATTATTATTATTATTATTATTATTATTATCATTATTATTATTATTATTATTATTATTATTATTATTATTATTATTATTATTATTTTGTCTTATTAAACTGTCTTTATCTCAACTCACGGGCTTCACTTTCCATTTCTCTCCCCCGTCCCAGAGAGGGAGGGGGAGGGGGAGCGAACAGCTGCGTGGTGTTTAGCTGCCGGCCGGGTTAAACCACGACACACCTTTTACCCTAACATAATAATTCTGTGAAGGCATTAATGCTTGATTTAGAACTGAATACGTTGTCCCATAGCAATAAGAAATTTCACTTCCATTCCTCCCCTAGCTTCATTATAACCAGTGGAGGATCCGCTAGGGTAGATTCCCCAGGTCCCCGTTATTCCTGTTGAAATCAGGGGTTGATTACCCTAGGAAAAGGCTAGTCAATTTGTCCTCCAAAGCCAGGTCCAAACCGTTTTGTTTAATTTATTTATTTATTTATTTATTTATTTATTTTCATTACATTTCAGAGTTGGTCCAAAAATTCCATAGGGCTTTCTTTTAGACCTTGTTGGAAGTATATTCTCAATTCCCAATTCATCCAGGTTTTAGTATTTACTTAACCGTTCATAATTTTCAGGATGATTCGGGTCTTAGTGGGGGTCGGTCAGGGGAATGCAATTGTCCACAGTTCCCTGAACGGTCCCATCAGCAATCTGAGCTCGCACATGAACTCAGGTTGTTTTAAGAGTTGACTGCTTTTCTGTTTCTGTGACAACTCTCTCGGACCGGACCAAACATGGTCCCTTTGCCCTAAAGGGCTAACACCCATGATTTTAAGATCTCTGCCTCGGGCAGAGGCAGAACTATTAACATTCCTACATCCTCTTTCCCTGCTCATTCAACTTCAAACACCTTTAACACTTTCAACAACCCTTTTAACACTTCCTTTATCTTTCTCCAGCCTGTACTTCTCTAATGCCAACATCAAAGGTTCAGGCAGGGGCCAACTTAATTCCGTACCTTTTCCCACCAAGATGCTGAAACATCAGTATACAACATCTCATCCTGTTCTGCTTCTCAAAAAACAACATTAACTGTAGCAAAATATTATAGTTTAAAGTTCCATTTAGGGGCCACTTTTCTCCACATTCCAGCTTATAAAGCGGCCACCACTGATTATGATATTTTATCAATGTTTTCCTGTTCACACTTCCACCGGCAGATCCTCCAATATCCTTCCAGTGACTTAAAACACATACTAACACACTTTTCTTTAAAATTTCACTGCTTGTTTGCCCCCCCAGTTTCCAGTTTACACTTTCAGAATACACATGTTACTTACAAAAGCGTACCACAAAACGTATCACTCACAAAAATACGGGCACGCGATATCTTTCAGTAGCGATGTCACAAAACTACTATTACCAGCAATATTGCCAAAATCACAGTAACAATAGTCAGAGTCAAATTCCACATGCGATAAGTCAGAAAACCGAACTGTGTAACACCGTAACGATATCTTTCTTATAACAATGCCACGAACCTACTATTACCACCAGGAAAATAGCCAAAATCGCAGTAACAATAACCAGAGTTAAATACCATACTCCATGAGTCAGAAAACCAAAATAGACAACACAATTCCAGATGGACCTTAAAGCCAGCTCCTTCCTTAAGGTCCCCAAACATGTACTTATGGTGCTAACCACAAAGTATATACCAAACACTGCCTCGCAGAAGATCACCTTCTGACTTACAGACAGTTCCAGATGACCGGTCTACCAGAAAACCAAACCAGAATAAAGACTATACTCACTTACAATGATGGGGTCCTTGTCTGCCTCCGCAGTGATCCGGTGAGTCGAGGAGTCCCTCCGGGAAATCCCGGGGGTACCCTAGGGAGTCCTGTTCCCAGCAGGTCCTGCAGTCCGGCAGAGAGGTTGTCCCATCTGGGTCGCCAAATTGATTCAAAGATCGAAGCCGAAATTCCTTTAAGTGGCATATTCTTTATTGCAGCGCTGGATGCCCGGGGGATCTCTCCACCTATCGTGCATACCCAAAGCAGAAAGCAGTCTTGAATTTATACAATCAATCTATCAATATTCTACAAGCACCTATACATATGCATTACCTATCCCCGCCTTCCCTCGCTTCTCATGCTAATTAGCCTTTTGGCACCTTGCGCCTGCGCAGAGCCTTCCAAGAATTGTGGGCAGGGGTCTTTGGGACGTGGGCAGGGGTCTTTGGGAGGAAGACCCCGAGTCTTCCTCACAGTGTACTTTTCACCTTTGGTCAGGAATCTGCTGAATTGGCATGTTTCTTAATTGCAAGAGCTGGTTGTTGCTAATTCTCCCGTTTGTTGTACCTTTATAATGAATTCCAATGTCCAGTTTCGACAGTTATAGTCCTTACATTCGTTTCTCTGTCCGCCTGCCGCTTCCTTATCATGAGTTCCAGTGTCTTGTTTCGAGATACACAGTCCTTGTCTGGGGATTGTCCTTGCCTCCCCAATACCTCCTTAATCAATCCCCCCTTTTCTTTTCCCATGCAAATTCTTTTGCATCAGATACTTTCATTATTTACAGTAACACAACAAAGCAGGCATCTAAACAACATGCACACAAATATTCCTAACACTACTAATACGATGAGAGCAATGAATACTTGTTTCAACCATTGGAAATTGGGCAACCAGGAGGTTAACTTATTCCATAGTTCACTAAAACTCCATGAAAGATCATCTTTACTGATCTCATGTAGGATCCTTGTCTGCTTCCATCTTTCTTCCAGGTCGGTAGAGATCCTTCCACTCTGATCTACATACATACAACAACTTGTGTTTATTACTGTACAGACTCCCCCTTGAGTGGCCAGTAACAAGTCTAGGGCCATCCGATTTTGGAATACTACCTGTGATAAACTAGATATCTCTTCTTGTTGAGCCTTTATAGCATCCAGAATTTTGTTTTCTAACTTCTCTATAATTGCAGAAATATTAACTATTGCCTTTTCCAATTCACTCACTCCTAACCATGGGATAAACCATCGCACAAAACTATGAAAAGGGGTGTGTCTCTCTACCAATGGATTGTTAATTTTTCATCTGATTCTCCGGATATGATTTCTCAAGTAACCTCGAGGCACTACATCATGTACTGTCATACTGGGGACTACCGCTCCAAGAGTGCAAGTTCCCTTCCAATTCTCAGGCAAGACCTTACGGGCTGTATCATTGCATAGCCAATACCACCCTTTTCCTTCTGGAACCGTCCAGCTGGTTGAATTTGCCCAGCCGCTAGTCGTACTAATATCAATTGTTCAATTACAAGATGTCTGATTTCCCACATAAGTAGTATCCGTATTTATACAATGCTGTTTTCCTATACCCTTAGGCGGGTTACACCTTTGTACACATACATAATAGGATTCTAACGGCACGAAGCTACTCACTTCTAGTTCCAAAACTGCTTAATATTTTCGACCCCAAGATGTGTTTTCCCACAAAGTAGTCCAAGATAAGTTTGCAGGCAAGGGAATCCCAATTAACGATACACCCTTATTCCCATGCTGTGGCAGATGGGTGCATACCCAACAGTTCGTCTTATTAGTTACTTGAGAAATTGTTTGTATTAAGGTCAGGTGTAAGTTCTCATCCCAAGTTGCCCACCCCAAATCCGAGAACCGCACCCCTGCAATCATTAGGATCTGGAAAACCGTAATTTTGTTGGTCCAATTGGAGTGGTGGTCCATATCCTCGCCGGGGCCTTCTTCACCCTTGAATTGTGGATCCAAGCTGCTTGCTTCTTAATCTTAATGGCGGTGTGTGTTGTCAGTAATACTTGGTATGGTCCCATCCACTTTCCTTCCATTTTTCCTGCACGGGTTGTCCTGAAAAAGTCTTTATATATATATAATCCCCGAGCTTCAAGGGGTGGATTGGTTGATCCAACCCTCTAGCCCTGGTCCCTAAAACAAATGTATGTACTTTCTTTAATTGTTTCTGAAGTTCAGTTATATAAGCATATAAATATTCTGATCCTAACTGCGTTAGGTCCTCTCCACTAAATAGAAATTGCTATGGCCTTCCGTATAAGATTTTGAAGGGACTCAAATTTCCTTTTATTCTAGGTTTAACTCTAATTCCAAGTAATGCTAAAGGGAGGGATTGAGGCCATGACAAATTAGCTTCTTATCCAATTTTAGCTATTTATTGTTTAATTAAATGCTTCATTTTTTCTACCTGTCCACTTGCCTGTGGTCTGTAAGGAGTATGCAGTTGCCAATCTATCTTTAGAATCTTACTTATCTGTTCTACCACTTGTGCACAAAAATGTGAAACTCTATCAGAAGACATTGCTACTAGAATCCCAAAGCATGGTATTATTTCATTTAACAAGACTTTAACCACTTCTCTTGCTTTGCTTGTTCGACAGGGAAAGGCTTCAGGCCTTCCTGAAAACGTGTCAGTCAGAACCAGTAAATAATGATACCCCCCTTTTCTAGGGAGTTCTGAAAAATCAATTTGCCACTGTTGCCCCGAATAATTTCCTTTACCGATTATTCCAAATTTTATTCTATTCTTGGTATTGGGGTTATTGTGTAAGCAAATGCTCCATTGTTGAGTTACTTGTTTTATCATATCGTGCCACTAATGTCTGACTCAGGCTCTTATGCAGTGTGCCAGCTCCCCAGTGCGTTTTATTGTGTTCTGTAAGAACTATGGGCCATGTCAAACTAGAGGGTATTACTATGGGGTTATCTTTTAAATATACTCATCCATCTGGTTTCATTTTACCTTTCAAATCTTCAATTAATTTTAAGTCTTCTTTTGTATAATTTGGATATAGTTTGGATTTTACCGTCTGGTATCAAAGACAATGCCTTCACCTCAGTTATTTCAGCTGCCTGCTTAGCCTCTGCCAATCGATTTTCCAATTTCAAAATCGCTGTTCCCCTTTTGGTGTCCCTGACAATGCATGATAGCTACCTTTTCTGGTTGTTTTACAGCCTCTAACAATTTTAAAATTTCTTCAGCATACTTTGTGTTTTCACTGAGCGGTCAGCAATCCATGTTCTTTCCAAATTGCTCCATGAGCATGTACCACGCCGAATGTATATTTAGAATCTGTCCAAATATTTACCCTTTTTCCCGCTGCCAGTTCCAATGCTCTCGTGAGAGCAACTATCTCCGCCTTTTGAGCTGATGTTCCAGGGGGTAAAGGCTTAGACTCGATTACCTGCTGAGTAGTTGTTATAGCATATCCAGCTTTACGTTGTCTTTGCGTAACAAAACTGCTCCCATCCGTGAACCAAGTTTCTTCCGCGTCTTCCATGGGCTCCTCCTTAAGGTCTGGTCGGCTGGAATACACAGTCTCTATAGTTTCTAAACAATCGTGAATCACAGGTTGTGCCGGAGCATCACTAAGAAAAGAGGCTAGATTCACAATATGAATTATCACAATTTCCACGTCGTCCTGTTCTACCAATATTGCTTGATATTTCAAAATCATCAATTCTTGTTTAAGTTGTTTAAAGACTTTTTGTGCTTCTCCAGTCCAGACTAACTTTGACTGGTTAATCTTTATCAATTCACATAGAGGCTTTACCAATAGTCCATAATTATAAATCCCAAGGCGACACCAACCTGTCATTCCTAAAAAGGTTTGTAGCTCCTTTACCATTTGAGGTTCTGGAGTCCGGCAAATGACTTCCTTATGTTCAGTTCCTAGTTCTCGTTGTCCTTCCGAAATGTCAAATCCCAGATAGGTCACACTTTGTTGAGCCAGCTGGACTTTCTGTCAAGAGACTTGATATCCATTTAAACCCAGAAAATTAAGACGACTTATAGTCCATTGAATCCAACTCCCTTTAGTCTCGGTAGCTATTAAGAGATCATCTACATATTGTAACAAAGCACCTTCAGTGTCCGGAGGTATCCATGTTTCGAGTTCCCTTGCTAATTGGTTTCCAAAAATAGTGGGGCTATTCTTGAATCCTTGAGGTAGTAATGTCCACGTAAGCTGCGTCTTTCTGCCTGAATCGGGATTTTCCCATTCAAAGGCGAATAGGTTTTGGCTTTCTGTGGCTAAGCCTAGGCAGAAGAAGGCATCTTTTAAATCCAGTACGGTAAACCAGACTTGACTATTCTTTAATTTAGTCAGCAAAGTATAAGGGTTTGCCACTACTGGATGTATATCCTCAGTGATTTTATTTATGGCCCTCAAATCCTGAACTAGCCTATAGCTTTTTCATCTGCCTTTTTAATTGGCAATATGGGTGCATTGTATTCTGATTCGCATTCAATCAATAATCCATACTGTAGAAATTTATCAATTATCTCTTTAATTCCTTTCCTATCTTCTATCCTCAAAGGATATTACTTAACCTTAACGGGTTTCTCTCCTGGCTTTAATTTAATAATTAGTAAGGTCACATTTTTAGCTCTTCCAGGGACTTCGGTAGCCCAAACTCCTGGACATACTTGATCTGTGATCTCTAAAGGTATTTCACTTTTAGGGTCAGTTTGTATTAGTGCCAAGCTTAACACATTTATTAGTTGTTCTTCTCCTCTTCTTAATTCCATTTTCCCTTTTTCAAAGACAATTTCTGCTCCTACTTGCTCTAATAAATCTCTACCTAAGAGTGCCCATGAGGAGCTAGGCATAGATAAAAATCTGTGTATGCCCCATTGTTTCCCTAACTTGTACTTCAAAGGTTCACAAAAATAAGCCTTTTCGGTTACACCTTGTCCTGGTTTCAGTTAGAACAGAGTTAATTTTCTTCCTAGTAGCTGGTAGAATGCTATGTTTTGGCTTAGGATGAGAAGAGTGCTGATAACACCCCGATGTTTTAATTGTTGCAGAGCAGTGCTTATACCAGGCCAAGGACATCTCAGCTTCTTGCTCTGTCCTGCCAACAGGCAGGCTGGGGGTGCAGTAAGAGCTGGGAGGGGACAGACCCAGGACAGGTGACCCAAACTAGCCAAAGGGGTATTCCATAGCATCTGACGTCAGGCTAAACAATACATAGGGGTGGCTAGCCAGGGGGAGGGGGCCGGACTGCTCGGGGTTAGGCTGGGCATCGGTCAGCGGGTGGTGAGCAATTGCATTGTGCATCACTTGTTTGTACACATTATTACTAGTGGTACTATTATCATCATTGTATTATTATTATTATTATTATTATTATTATTATTATCATTATTATTATTATTATTATTATTATTATTATTATTATTATTATTATTATTATTATTATTATTTTGTCTTATTAAACTGTCTTTATCTCAACTCACGGGCTTCACTTTCCATTTCTCTCCCCCGTCCCAGAGAGGGAGGGGGAGGGGGAGCGAACAGCTGCGTGGTGTTTAGCTGCCGGCCGGGTTAAACCACGACACACCTTTTACCCTAACATAATAATTCTGTGAAGGCATTAATGCTTGATTTAGAACTGAATACGTTGTCCCATAGCAATAAGAAATTTCACTTCCATTCCTCCCCTAGCTTCATTATAACCAGTGGAGGATCCGCTAGGGTAGATTCCCCAGGTCCCCGTTATTCCTGTTGAAATCAGGGGTTGATTACCCTAGGAAAAGGCTAGTCAATTTGTCCTCCAAAGCCAGGTCCAAACCGTTTTGTTTAATTTATTTATTTATTTATTTATTTATTTATTTTCATTACATTTCAGAGTTGGTCCAAAAATTCCATAGGGCTTTCTTTTAGACCTTGTTGGAAGTATATTCTCAATTCCCAATTCATCCAGGTTTTAGTATTTACTTAACCGTTCATAATTTTCAGGATGATTCGGGTCTTAGTGGGGGTCGGTCAGGGGAATGCAATTGTCCACAGTTCCCTGAACGGTCCCATCAGCAATCTGAGCTCGCACATGAACTCAGGTTGTTTTAAGAGTTGACTGCTTTTCTGTTTCTGTGACAACTCTCTCGGACCGGACCAAACATGGTCCCTTTGCCCTAAAGGGCTAACACCCATGATTTTAAGATCTCTGCCTCGGGCAGAGGCAGAACTATTAACATTCCTACATCCTCTTTCCCTGCTCATTCAACTTCAAACACCTTTAACACTTTCAACAACCCTTTTAACACTTCCTTTATCTTTCTCCAGCCTGTACTTCTCTAATGCCAACATCAAAGGTTCAGGCAGGGGCCAACTTAATTCCGTACCTTTTCCCACCAAGATGCTGAAACATCAGTATACAACATCTCATCCTGTTCTGCTTCTCAAAAAACAACATTAACTGTAGCAAAATATTATAGTTTAAAGTTCCATTTAGGGGCCACTTTTCTCCACATTCCAGCTTATAAAGCGGCCACCACTGATTATGATATTTTATCAATGTTTTCCTGTTCACACTTCCACCGGCAGATCCTCCAATATCCTTCCAGTGACTTAAAACACATACTAACACACTTTTCTTTAAAATTTCACTGCTTGTTTGCCCCCCCAGTTTCCAGTTTACACTTTCAGAATACACATGTTACTTACAAAAGCGTACCACAAAACGTATCACTCACAAAAATACGGGCACGCAATATCTTTCAGTAGCGATGTCACAAAACTACTATTACCAGCAATATTGCCAAAATCACAGTAACAATAGTCAGAGTCAAATTCCACATGCGATAAGTCAGAAAACCGAACTGTGTAACACCGTAACGATATCTTTCTTATAACAATGCCACGAACCTACTATTACCACCAGGAAAATAGCCAAAATCGCAGTAACAATAACCAGAGTTAAATACCATACTCCATGAGTCAGAAAACCAAAATAGACAACACAATTCCAGATGGACCTTAAAGCCAGCTCCTTCCTTAAGGTCCCCAAACATGTACTTATGGTGCTAACCACAAAGTATATACCAAACACTGCCTCGCAGAAGATCACCTTCTGACTTACAGACAGTTCCAGATGACCGGTCTACCAGAAAACCAAACCAGAATAAAGACTATACTCACTTACAATGATGGGGTCCTTGTCTGCCTCCGCAGTGATCCGGTGAGTCGAGGAGTCCCTCCGGGAAATCCCGGGGGTACCCTAGGGAGTCCTGTTCCCAGCAGGTCCTGCAGTCCGGCAGAGAGGTTGTCCCATCTGGGTCGCCAAATTGATTCAAAGATCGAAGCCGAAATTCCTTTAAGTGGCATATTCTTTATTGCAGCGCTGGATGCCCGGGGGATCTCTCCACCTATCGTGCATACCCAAAGCAGAAAGCAGTCTTGAATTTATACAATCAATCTATCAATATTCTACAAGCACCTATACATATGCATTACCTATCCCCGCCTTCCCTCGCTTCTCATGCTAATTAGCCTTTTGGCACCTTGCGCCTGCGCAGAGCCTTCCAAGAATTGTGGGCAGGGGTCTTTGGGACGTGGGCAGGGGTCTTTGGGAGGAAGACCCCGAGTCTTCCTCACAGTGTACTTTTCACCTTTGGTCAGGAATCTGCTGAATTGGCATGTTTCTTAATTGCAAGAGCTGGTTGTTGCTAATTCTCCCGTTTGTTGTACCTTTATAATGAATTCCAATGTCCAGTTTCGACAGTTATAGTCCTTACATTCGTTTCTCTGTCCGCCTGCCGCTTCCTTATCATGAGTTCCAGTGTCTTGTTTCGAGATATACAGTCCTTGTCTGGGGATTGTCCTTGCCTCCCCAATACCTCCTTAATCAATCCCCCCTTTTCTTTTCCCATGCAAATTCTTTTGCATCAGATACTTTCATTATTTACAGTAACACAACAAAGCAGGCATCTAAACAACATGCACACAAATATTCCTAACACTACTAATACGATGAGAGCAATGAATACTTGTTTCAACCATTGGAAATTGGGCAACCAGGAGGTTAACTTATTCCATAGTTCACTAAAACTCCATGAAAGATCATCTTTACTGATCTCATGTAGGATCCTTGTCTGCTTCCATCTTTCTTCCAGGTCGGTAGAGATCCTTCCACTCTGATCTACATACATACAACAACTTGTGTTTATTACTGTACAGACTCCCCCTTGAGTGGCCAGTAACAAGTCTAGGGCCATCCGATTTTGGAATACTACCTGTGATAAACTAGATATCTCTTCTTGTTGAGCCTTTATAGCATCCAGAATTTTGTTTTCTAACTTCTCTATAATTGCAGAAATATTAACTATTGCCTTTTCCAATTCACTCACTCCTAACCATGGGATAAACCATCGCACAAAACTATGAAAAGGGGTGTGTCTCTCTACCAATGGATTGTTAATTTTTCATCTGATTCTCCGGATATGATTTCTCAAGTAACCTCGAGGCACTACATCATGTACTGTCATACTGGGGACTACCGCTCCAAGAGTGCAAGTTCCCTTCCAATTCTCAGGCAAGACCTTACGGGCTGTATCATTGCATAGCCAATACCACCCTTTTCCTTCTGGAACCGTCCAGCTGGTTGAATTTGCCCAGCCGCTAGTCGTACTAATATCAATTGTTCAATTACAAGATGTCTGATTTCCCACATAAGTAGTATCCGTATTTATACAATGCTGTTTTCCTATACCCTTAGGCGGGTTACACCTTTGTACACATTCATAATAGGATTCTAACGGCACGAAGCTACTCACTTCTAGTTCCAAAACTGCTTAATATTTTTGACCCCAAGATGTGTTTTCCCACAAAGTAGTCCAAGATAAGTTTGCAGGCAAGGGAATCCCAATTAACGATACACCCTTATTCCCATGCTGTGGCAGATGGGTGCATACCCAACAGTTCGTCTTATTAGTTACTTGAGAAATTGTTTGTATTAAGGTCAGGTGTAAGTTCTCATCCCAAGTTGCCCACCCCAAATCCGAGAACCGCACCCCTGCAATCATTAGGATCTGGAAAACCGTAATTTTGTTGGTCCAATTGGAGTGGTGGTCCATATCCTCGCCGGGGACTTCTTCACCCTTGAATTGTGGATCCAAGCTGCTTGCTTCTTAATCTTAATGGCGGTGTGTGTTGTCAGTAATACTTGGTATGGTCCCATCCACTTTCCTTCCATTTTTCCTGCACGGGTTGTCCTGAAAAAGTCTTTATATATATATAATCCCCGAGCTTCAAGGGGTGGATTGGTTGATCCAACCCTCTAGCCCTGGTCCCTAAAACAAATTTATGTACTTTATTTAATTGTTTCTGAAGTTCAGTTATATAAGCATATAAATATTCTGATCCTAACTGCGTTAGGTCCTCTCCACTAAATAGAAATTGCTATGGCCTTCCGTATAAGATTTTGAAGGGACTCAAATTTCCTTTTATTCTAGGTTTAACTCTAATTCCAAGTAATGCTAAAGGGAGGGATTGAGGCCATGACAAATTAGCTTCTTATCCAATTTTAGCTATTTATTGTTTAATTAAATGCTTCATTTTTTCTACCTGTCCACTTGCCTGTGGTCTGTAAGGAGTATGCAGTTGCCAATCTATCTTTAGAATCTTACTTATCTGTTCTACCACTTGTGCACAAAAATGTGAAACTCTATCAGAAGACATTGCTACTAGAATCCCAAAGCATGGTATTATTTCATTTAACAAGACTTTAACCACTTCTCTTGCTTTGCTTGTTCGACAGGGAAAGGCTTCAGGCCTTCCTGAAAACGTGTCAGTCAGAACCAGTAAATAATGATACCCCCCTTTTCTAGGGAGTTCTGAAAAATCAATTTGCCACTGTTGCCCCGAATAATTTCCTTTACCGATTATTCCAAATTTTATTCTATTCTTGGTATTGGGGTTATTGTGTAAGCAAATGCTCCATTGTTGAGTTACTTGTTTTATCATATCGTGCCACTAATGTCTGACTCAGGCTCTTATGCAGTGTGCCAGCTCCCCAGTGCGTTTTATTGTGTTCTGTAAGAACTATGGGCCATGTCAAACTAGAGGGTATTACTATGGGGTTATCTTTTAAATATACTCATCCATCTGGTTTCATTTTACCTTTCAAATCTTCAATTAATTTTAAGTCTTCTTTTGTATAATTTGGATATAGTTTGGATTTTACCGTCTGGTATCAAAGACAATGCCTTCACCTCAGTTATTTCAGCTGCCTGCTTAGCCTCTGCCAATCGATTTTCCAATTTCAAAATCGCTGTTCCCCTTTTGGTGTCCCTGACAATGCATGATAGCTACCTTTTCTGGTTGTTTTACAGCCTCTAACAATTTTAAAATTTCTTCAGCATACTTTGTGTTTTCACTGAGCGGTCAGCAATCCATGTTCTTTCCAAATTGCTCCATGAGCATGTACCACGCCGAATGTATATTTAGAATCTGTCCAAATATTTACCCTTTTTCCCGCTGCCAGTTCCAATGCTCTCGTGAGAGCAACTATCTCCGCCTTTTGAGCTGATGTTCCAGGGGGTAAAGGCTTAGACTCGATTACCTGCTGAGTAGTTGTTATAGCACATCCAGCTTTACGTTGTCTTTGCGTAACAAAACTGCTCCCATCCGTGAACCAAGTTTCTTCCGCGTCTTCCATGGGCTCCTCCTTAAGGTCTGGTCGGCTGGAATACACAGTCTCTATAGTTTCTAAACAATCGTGAATCACAGGTTGTGCCGGAGCATCACTAAGAAAAGAGGCTAGATTCACAATATGAATTATCACAATTTCCACGTCGTCCTGTTCTACCAATATTGCTTGATATTTCAAAATCATCAATTCTTGTTTAAGTTGTTTAAAGACTTTTTGTGCTTCTCCAGTCCAGACTAACTTTGACTGGTTAATCTTTATCAATTCACATAGAGGCTTTACCAATAGTCCATAATTATAAATCCCAAGGCGACACCAACCTGTCATTCCTAAAAAGGTTTGTAGCTCCTTTACCATTTGAGGTTCTGGAGTCCGGCAAATGACTTCCTTATGTTCAGTTCCTAGTTCTCGTTGTCCTTCCGAAATGTCAAATCCCAGATAGGTCACACTTTGTTGAGCCAGCTGGACTTTCTGTCAAGAGACTTGATATCCATTTAAACCCAGAAAATTAAGACGACTTATAGTCCATTGAATCCAACTCCCTTTAGTCTCGGTAGCTATTAAGAGATCATCTACATATTGTAACAAAGCACCTTCAGTGTCCGGAGGTATCCATGTTTCGAGTTCCCTTGCTAATTGGTTTCCAAAAATAGTGGGGCTATTCTTGAATCCTTGAGGTAGTAATGTCCACGTAAGCTGCGTCTTTCTGCCTGAATCGGGATTTTCCCATTCAAAGGCGAATAGGTTTTGGCTTTCTGTGGCTAAGCCTAGGCAGAAGAAGGCATCTTTTAAATCCAGTACGGTAAACCAGACTTGACTATTCTTTAATTTAGTCAGCAAAGTATAAGGGTTTGCCACTACCGAATGTATATCCTCAGTGATTTTATTTATGGCCCTCAAATCCTGAACTAGCCTATAGCTTTTTCATCTGCCTTTTTAATTGGCAATATGGGTGCATTGTATTCTGATTCGCATTCAATCAATAATCCATACTGTAAAAATTTATCAATTATCTCTTTAATTCCTTTCCTATCTTCTATCCTCAAAGGATATTACTTAACCTTAACGGGTTTCTCTCCTGGCTTTAATTTAATAATTAGTAAGGTCACATTTTTAGCTCTTCCAGGGACTTCGGTAGCCCAAACTCCTGGACATACTTGATCTGTGATCTCTAAAGGTATTTCACTTTTAGGGTCAGTTTGTATTAGTGCCAAGCTTAACACATTTATTAGTTGTTCTTCTCCTCTTCTTAATTCCATTTTCCCTTTTTCAAAGACAATTTCTGCTCCTACTTGCTCTAATAAATCTCTACCTAAGAGTGCCCATGAGGAGCTAGGCATAGATAAAAATCTGTGTATGCCCCATTGTTTCCCTAACTTGTACTTCAAAGGTTCACAAAAATAAGCCTTTTCGGTTACACCTTGTCCTGGTTTCAGTTAGAACAGAGTTAATTTTCTTCCTAGTAGCTGGTAGAATGCTATGTTTTGGCTTAGGATGAGAAGAGTGCTGATAACACCCTGATGTTTTAACTGTTGCAGAGCAGTGCTTATACCAGGCCAAGGACATCTCAGCTTCTTGCTCTGTCCTGCCAACAGACAGGCTGAGGGGGGACAGACCCAGGACAGGTGACCCAAACTAGCCAAAGGGGTATTCCATAGCATCTGACGTCAGGCTAAACAATACATAGGGGTGGCTAGCCAGGGGGAGGGGGCCGGACTGCTCGGGGTTAGGCTGGGCATCGGTCAGCGGGTGGTGAGCAATTGCATTGTGCATCACTTGTTTGTACACATTATTACTAGTGGTACTATTATCATCATTGTATTATTATTATTATTATTATTATTATTATTATTATTATTATTATTATTATTATTATTTTGTCTTATTAAACTGTCTTTATCTCAACTCACGGGCTTCACTTTCCATTTCTCTCCCCCGTCCCAGAGAGGGAGGGGGAGGGGGAGCGAACAGCTGCGTGGTGTTTAGCTGCCGGCTGGGTTAAACCACGACACACCTTTTACCCTAACATAATAATTCTGTGAAGGCATTAATGCTTGATTTAGAACTGAATACGTTGTCCCATAGCAATAAGAAATTTCACTTCCATTCCTCCCCTAGCTTCATTATAACCAGTGGAGGATCCGCTAGGGTAGATTCCCCAGGTCCCCGTTATTCCTGTTGAAATCAGGGGTTGATTACCCTAGGAAAAGGCTAGTCAATTTGTCCTCCAAAGCCAGGTCCAAACCGTTTTGTTTAATTTATTTATTTATTTATTTATTTTCATTACATTTCAGAGTTGGTCCAAAAATTCCATAGGGCTTTCTTTTAGACCTTGTTGGAAGCATATTCTCAATTCCCAATTCATTCAGGTTTTAGTGTTTACTTAACCGTTCATAATTTTCAGGATGATTCGGGTCTTAGTGGGGGTCGGTCAGGGGAATGCAATTGTCCACAGTTCCCTGAACGGTCCCATCAGCAATCTGAGCTCGCACATGAACTCAGGTTGTTTTAAGAGTTGACCTCTTTTCTGTTTCTGTGACAAGTCTCTCGGACCGATCATGGTCCCTTTGCCCTAAAGGGCTAACACCCATGATTTTAAGATCTCTGCCTCGGGCAGAGGCAGAACTATTAACATTCCTACATCCTCTTTCCCTGCTCATTCAACTTCAAACACCTTTAACACTTTCAACAACCCTTTTAACACTTCCTTTATCTTTCTCCAGCCTGTACTTCTCTAATGCCAACATCAAAGGTTCAGGCAGGGGCCAACTTAATTCCGTACCTTTCCCCACCAAGATGCCGAAACATCAGTATACAACATTTCATCCTGTTCTGCTTCTCAAAAAACAACATTAACTGTAGCAAAATATTATAGTTTAAAGTTCCATTTAGGGGCCACTTTTCTCCACATTCCAGCTTATAAAGCGGCTACCACTGATTATGATATTTTATCAATGTTTTCCTGTTCACACTTCCACCGGCAGATCCTCCAATATCCTTCCAGTGACTTAAAACACATCCTAACACACTTTTCTTTAAAATTTCACTGCTTGTTTGCCCCCCCCAGTTTCCAGTTTACACTTTCAGAATACACATGTTACTTACAAAAGCGTACCACAAAACGTATCACTCACAAAAATACGGGCACGCAATATCTTTCAGTAGCGATGTCACAAAACTACTATTACCAGCAATATTGCCAAAATCACAGTAACAATAGTCAGAGTCAAATTCCACATGCGATAAGTCAGAAAACCGAACTGTGTAACACCGTAACGATATCTTTCTTATAACAATGCCACGAACCTACTATTACCACCAGGAAAATAGCCAAAATCGCAGTAACAATAACCAGAGTTAAATACCATACTCCATGAGTCAGAAAACCAAAATAGACAACACAATTCCAGATGGACCTTAAAGCCAGCTCCTTCCTTAAGGTCCCCAAACATGTACTTATGGTGCTAACCACAAAGTATATACCAAACACTGCCTCGCAGAAGATCACCTTCTGACTTACAGACAGTTCCAGATGACCGGTCTACCAGAAAACCAAACCAGAATAAAGACTATACTCACTTACAATGATGGGGTCCTTGTCTGCCTCCGCAGTGATCCGGTGAGTCGAGGAGTCCCTCCGGGAAATCCCGGGGGTACCCTAGGGAGTCCTGTTCCCAGCAGGTCCTGCAGTCCGGCAGAGAGGTTGTCCCATCTGGGTCGCCAAATTGATTCAAAGATCGAAGCCGAAATTCCTTTAAGTGGCATATTCTTTATTGCAGCGCTGGATGCCCGGGGGATCTCTCCACCTATCGTGCATACCCAAAGCAGAAAGCAGTCTTGAATTTATACAATCAATCTATCAATATTCTACAAGCACCTATACATATGCATTACCTATCCCCGCCTTCCCTCGCTTCTCATGCTAATTAGCCTTTTGGCACCTTGCGCCTGCGCAGAGCCTTCCAAGAATTGTGGGCAGGGGTCTTTGGGACGTGGGCAGGGGTCTTTGGGAGGAAGACCCCGAGTCTTCCTCACAGTGTACTTTTCACCTTTGGTCAGGAATCTGCTGAATTGGCATGTTTCTTAATTGCAAGAGCTGGTTGTTGCTAATTCTCCCGTTTGTTGTACCTTTATAATGAATTCCAATGTCCAGTTTCGACAGTTATAGTCCTTACATTCGTTTCTCTGTCCGCCTGCCGCTTCCTTATCATGAGTTCCAGTGTCTTGTTTCGAGATACACAGTCCTTGTCTGGGGATTGTCCTTGCCTCCCCAATACCTCCTTAATCAATCCCCCCTTTTCTTTTCCCATGCAAATTCTTTTGCATCAGATACTTTCATTATTTACAGTAACACAACAAAGCAGGCATCTAAACAACATGCACACAAATATTCCTAACACTACTAATACGATGAGAGCAATGAATACTTGTTTCAACCATTGGAAATTGGGCAACCAGGAGGTTAACTTATTCCATAGTTCACTAAAACTCCATGAAAGATCATCTTTACTGATCTCATGTAGGATCCTTGTCTGCTTCCATCTTTCTTCCAGGTCGGTAGAGATCCTTCCACTCTGATCTACATACATACAACAACTTGTGTTTATTACTGTACAGACTCCCCCTTGAGTGGCCAGTAACAAGTCTAGGGCCATCCGATTTTGGAATACTACCTGTGATAAACTAGATATCTCTTCTTGTTGAGCCTTTATAGCATCCAGAATTTTGTTTTCTAACTTCTCTATAATTGCAGAAATATTAACTATTGCCTTTTCCAATTCACTCACTCCTAACCATGGGATAAACCATCGCACAAAACTATGAAAAAGGGTGTGTCTCTCTACCAATGGATTGTTAATTTTTCATCTGATTCTCCGGATATGATTTCTCAAGTAACCTCGAGGCACTACATCATGTACTGTCATACTGGGGACTACCGCTCCAAGAGTGCAAGTTCCCTTCTGTCGCGTTAAGGGGTGTAGCTGATTAACCGTTACGGGCCCGGTCAGATTCAGGTTACTGAACCAGTCGGACATTCACCAAAAACACATTAACCGCCTGGGGGTCCAGTCAGACATTCACCAAAAACGCATTAACGGCCTGGGGGTCCGTTCAGACATTCACCAAAAACGCATTAACCATCTGGGGGTCCGCTCGGACATTCACCAAAAATGCATTAACCGCCTGGGGGTCTGGTTAGATTCAGAACACTGAACTATCACGGATAACCACCCTCACCCTCGTTGCACTCAATGAGAGTTATCACAATGCAATCAAGTATGGTTTATTACAGCAACAGATAATCAGGTTCTTTTGGATTGCCGGCGATAGTGACTGTCTGCAAAAGCAAGCTAGTATGCATAAAATACACAGGTGTTATAGGTGTTATAGATGTTATAGATGTTACAGGTGTTTATAGGTGTTACAGATGTTACAGGTGTTACAGATGTTATAGATGTTACAGGTGTTACAGATGTTATAGATGTTATAGATGTTACAGGTGTTACAGGTGTTATAGATGTTACAGGTGTTATAGATGTTACAGGTGCGCAGCCTAGAAATAAACGCGTTAAAAGGATCAAAGACTCTATAGAGATTTATAAGCAAGTATTTAGATCTCACCCAAAGGCGTCCCAATGGGGGGGGAAGAGAGGCTCAGCCCGTCGACTGATCCCAAGAGTCAGGAGGTCCTAAGGATGTTGTCCTCGGGATGGTATCTCCCCTGACGGTGGTATCTTCCCTAACATCCCCTTTCTCTTGGGCCAATTTATATTATTTTCTATCTTTTAGGTGGAGCTTGAGTGGCTCTAGTCAAGCATATCTTAGTTATGATTGGTGTAAAGTTTTCCCGTCTCCGTTTAAAGTAATAGGCTCCGAGGAATTCAGAGCGCATGCTCAGTGAGGGGTGGTCGCACCTTGGAGGCGGGTAGCTTTTGGGATGGAGGTGTGTTTTGGTATTATAATGATATTATAATGAGCAAAAAGTACACTAGGGTACAGCATTTGTCAAAACATGACAGGTCTTTGGCTTAGGGTGGCAAAAAGTGCAGCTGTGTGCACAAGAACAATCGAGGCCCCATCTGATTACAGAGCCTAGCCGTGGTGTCTCCACTCCACTCTACGCTCCGTGCTGTTCCTTAGAGCTAGCACACCAAGTTTCCCCAGCGCGATAGCATCAAAGGTTGGGAGCCTAGGGAACGCTCAGATAATGCAGTTATGCCCTACCCTGAAAGCCTCTACAATGCTGCACCTTTTCCTAAAAATGTGAATGTTAGTTTTATTTTCCTAGTTACTTCAGGCATTTACACCACACCTTCCAATTCTCAGGCAAGACCTTACGGGCTGTATCATTGCATAGCCAATACCACCCTTTTCCTTCTGGAACCGTCCAGCTGGTTGAATTTGCCCAGCCGCTAGTCGTACTAATATCAATTGTTCAATTACAAGATGTCTGATTTCCCACATAAGTAGTATCCGTATTTATACAATGCTGTTTTCCTATACCCTTAGGCGGGTTACACCTTTGTACACATACATAATAGGATTCTAACGGCACGAAGCTACTCACTTCTAGTTCCAAAACTGCTTAATATTTTTGACCCCAAGATGTGTTTTCCCACAAAGTAGTCCAAGATAAGTTTGCAGGCAAGGGAATCCCAATTAACGATACACCCTTATTCCCATGCTGTGGCAGATGGGTGCATACCCAACAGTTCGTCTTATTAGTTACTTGAGAAATTGTTTGTATTAAGGTCAGGTGTAAGTTCTCATCCCAAGTTGCCCACCCCAAATCCGAGAACCGCACCCCTGCAATCATTAGGATCTGGAAAACCGTAATTTTGTTGGTCCAATTGGAGTGGTGGTCCATATCCTCGCCGGGGCCTTCTTCACCCTTGAATTGTGGATCCAAGCTGCTTGCTTCTTAATCTTAATGGCGGTGTGTGTTGTCAGTAATACTTGGTATGGTCCCATCCACTTTCCTTCCATTTTTCCTGCACGGGTTGTCCTGAAAAAGTCTTTATATATATATAATCCCCGAGCTTCAAGGGGTGGATTGGTTGATCCAACCCTCTAGCCCTGGTCCCTAAAACAAATTTATGTACTTTCTTTAATTGTTTCTGAAGTTCAGTTATATAAGCATATAAATATTCTGATCCTAACTGCGTTAGGTCCTCTCCACTAAATAGAAATTGCTATGGCCTTCCGTATAAGATTTTGAAGGGACTCAAATTTCCTTTTATTCTAGGTTTAACTCTAATTCCAAGTAATGCTAAAGGGAGGGATTGAGGCCATGACAAATTAGCTTCTTATCCAATTTTAGCTATTTATTGTTTAATTAAATGCTTCATTTTTTCTACCTGTCCACTTGCCTGTGGTCTGTAAGGAGTATGCAGTTGCCAATCTATCTTTAGAATCTTACTTATCTGTTCTACCACTTGTGCACAAAAATGTGAAACTCTATCAGAAGACATTGCTACTAGAATCCCAAAGCATGGTATTATTTCATTTAACAAGACTTTAACCACTTCTCTTGCTTTGCTTGTTCGACAGGGAAAGGCTTCAGGCCTTCCTGAAAACGTGTCAGTCAGAACCAGTAAATAATGATACCCCCCTTTTCTAGGGAGTTCTGAAAAATCAATTTGCCACTGTTGCCCCGAATAATTTCCTTTACCGATTATTCCAAATTTTATTCTATTCTTGGTATTGGGGTTATTGTGTAAGCAAATGCTCCATTGTTGAGTTACTTGTTTTATCATATCGTGCCACTAATGTCTGACTCAGGCTCTTATGCAGTGTGCCAGCTCCCCAGTGCGTTTTATTGTGTTCTGTAAGAACTATGGGCCATGTCAAACTAGAGGGTATTACTATGGGGTTATCTTTTAAATATACTCATCCATCTGGTTTCATTTTACCTTTCAAATCTTCAATTAATTTTAAGTCTTCTTTTGTATAATTTGGATATAGTTTGGATTTTACCGTCTGGTATCAAAGACAATGCCTTCACCTCAGTTATTTCAGCTGCCTGCTTAGCCTCTGCCAATCGATTTTCCAATTTCAAAATCGCTGTTCCCCTTTTGGTGTCCCTGACAATGCATGATAGCTACCTTTTCTGGTTGTTTTACAGCCTCTAACAATTTTAAAATTTCTTCAGCATACTTTGTGTTTTCACTGAGCGGTCAGCAATCCATGTTCTTTCCAAATTGCTCCATGAGCATGTACCACGCCGAATGTATATTTAGAATCTGTCCAAATATTTACCCTTTTTCCCGCTGCCAGTTCCAATGCTCTCGTGAGAGCAACTATCTCCGCCTTTTGAGCTGATGTTCCAGGGGGTAAAGGCTTAGACTCGATTACCTGCTGAGTAGTTGTTATAGCACATCCAGCTTTACGTTGTCTTTGCGTAACAAAACTGCTCCCATCCGGGAACCAAGTTTCTTCCGCATCTTCCATGGGCTCCTCCTTAAGGTCTGGTTGGCTGGAATACACAGTCTCTATAGTTTCTAAACAATCGTGAATCACAGGTTGTGCCGGAGCATCACTAAGAAAAGAGGCTAGATTCACAATATGAATTATCACAATTTCCACGTCGTCCTGTTCTACCAATATTGCTTGATATTTCAAAATCATCAATTCTTGTTTAAGTTGTTTAAAGACTTTTTGTGCTTCTCCAGTCCAGACTAACTTTGACTGGTTAATCTTTATCAATTCACATAGAGGCTTTACCAATAGTCCATAATTATAAATCCCAAGGCGACACCAACCTGTCATTCCTAAAAAGGTTTGTAGCTCCTTTACCATTTGAGGTTCTGGAGTCCGGCAAATGACTTCCTTATGTTCAGTTCCTAGTTCTCGTTGTCCTTCCGAAATGTCAAATCCCAGATAGGTCACACTTTGTTGAGCCAGCTGGACTTTCTGTCAAGAGACTTGATATCCATTTAAACCCAGAAAATTAAGACGACTTATAGTCCATTGAATCCAACTCCCTTTAGTCTCGGTAGCTATTAAGAGATCATCTACATATTGTAACAAAGCACCTTCAGTGTCCGGAGGTATCCATGTTTCGAGTTCCCTTGCTAATTGGTTTCCAAAAATAGTGGGGCTATTCTTGAATCCTTGAGGTAGTAATGTCCACGTAAGCTGCGTCTTTCTGCCTGAATCGGGATTTTCCCATTCAAAGGCGAATAGGTTTTGGCCTTCTGTGGCTAAGCCTAGGCAGAAGAAGGCATCTTTTAAATCCAGTACGGTAAACCAGACTTGACTATTCTTTAATTTAGTCAGCAAAGTATAAGGGTTTGCCACTACTGGATGTATATCCTCAGTGATTTTATTTACGGCCCTCAAATCCTGAACTAGCCTATAGCTTTTTCATCTGCCTTTTTAATTGGCAATATGGGTGCATTGGATTCTGATTCGCATTCAATCAATAATCCATACTGTAAAAATGTATCAATTATCTCTTTAATTCCTTTCCTATCTTCTATCCTCAAAGGATATTACTTAACCTTAACGGGTTTCTCTCCTGGCTTTAATTTAATAATTAGTAAGGTCACATTTTTAGCTCTTCCAGGGACTTCGGTAGCCCAAACTCTTGGACATACTTGATCTGTGATCTCTAAAGGTATTTCACTTTTAGGGTCAGTTTGTATTAGTGCCAAGCTTAACACATTTATTAGTTGTTCTTCTCCTCTTCTTAATTCCATTTTCCCTTTTTCAAAGACAATTTCTGCTCCTACTTGCTCTAATAAATCTCTGCCTAAGAGTGCCCATGAGGAGCTAGGCATAGATAAAAATCTGTGTATGCCCCATTGTTTCCCTAACTTGTACTTCAAAGGTTCACAAAAATAAACCTTTTCGGTTACACCTTGTCCTGGTTTCAGTTAGAACAGAGTTAATTTTCTTCCTAGTAGCTGGTAGAATGCTATGTTTTGGCTTAGGATGAGAAGAGTGCTGATAACACCCTGATGTTTTAACTGTTGCAGAGCAGTGCTTATACCAGGCCAAGGACATCTCAGCTTCTTGCTCTGTCCTGCCAACAGACAGGCTGAGGGGGGACAGACCCAGGACAGGTGACCCAAACTAGCCAAAGGGGTATTCCATAGCATCTGACGTCAGGCTAAACAATACATAGGGGTGGCTAGCCAGGGGGAGGGGGCCGGACTGCTCGGGGTTAGGCTGGGCATCGGTCAGCGGGTGGTGAGCAATTGCATTGTGCATCACTTGTTTGTACACATTATTACTAGTGGTACTATTATCATCATTGTATTATTATTATTATTATTATTATTATTATTATTATTATTATTATTATTATTATTATTATTTTGTCTTATTAAACTGTCTTTATCTCAACTCACGGGCTTCACTTTCCATTTCTCTCCCCCGTCCCAGAGAGGGAGGGGGAGGGGGAGCGAACAGCTGCGTGGTGTTTAGCTGCCGGCTGGGTTAAACCACGACACACCTTTTACCCTAACATAATAATTCTGTGAAGGCATTAATGCTTGATTTAGAACTGAATACGTTGCCCCATAGCAATAAGAAATTTCACTTCCATTCCTCCCCTAGCTTCATTATAACCAGTGGAGGATCTGCTAGGGTAGATTCCCCAGGTCCCCGTTATTCCTGTTGAAATCAGGGGTTGATTACCCTAGGAAAAGGCTAGTCAATTTGTCCTCCAAAGCCAGGTCCAAACCGTTTTGTTTTATGTATGTATGTATGTATGTATGTATGTATGTATGTATGTATTTATTTATTTATTTATTTTCATTTCATAGTTGGTCCAAAAATTCCATAGGGCTTTCTTTTAGACCTTGTTGGAAGCATATTCTCAATTCCCAATTCATCCAGGTTTTAGTATTTACTTAACCGTTCATAATTTTCAGGATGATTCGGGTCTTAGTGGGGGTCGGTCAGGGGAATGCAATTGTCCACAGTTCCCTGAACGGTCCCATCAGCAATCCGAGCTCGCACATGAACTCAGGTTGTTTTAAGAGTTGACCTCTTTTCTGTTTCTGTGACAACTCTCTCGGACCGGACCGATCATGGTCCCTTTCCCTAAAGGGCTAACACCCATGATTTTAAGATCTCTGCCTCGGGCAGAGGCAGAACTATTAACATTCCTACATCCTCTTTCCCTGCTCATTCAACTTCAAACACCTTTAACACTTTCAACAACCCTTTTAACACTTCCTTTATCTTTCTCCAGCCTGTACTTCTCTAATGCCAACATCAAAGGTTCAGTCAGGGGCCAACTTAATTCCGTACCTTTTCCCACCAAGATGCTGAAACATCAGTGTACAACATTTCATCCTGTTCTGCTTCTCAAAAAACAACATTAACTGTAGCAAAATATTATAGTTTAAAGTTCCATTTAGGGGCCACTTTTCTCCACATTCCAGCTTATAAAGCGGCCACCACTGATTATGATATTTTATCAATGTTTTCCTGTTCACACTTCCACCGGCAGATCCTCCAATATCCTTCCAGTGACTTAAAACACATACTAACACACTTTTCTTTAAAATTTCACTGCTTGTTTGCCCCCCCCAGTTTCCAGTTTACACTTTCAGAATACACATGTTACTTACAAAAGCGTACCACAAAACGTATCACTCACAAAAATACGGGCACGCAATATCTTTCAGTAGCGATGTCACAAAACTACTATTACCAGCAATATTGCCAAAATCACAGTAACAATAGTCAGAGTCAAATTCCACATGCGATAAGTCAGAAAACCGAACTGTGTAACACCGTAACGATATCTTTCTTATAACAATGCCACGAACCTACTATTACCACCAGGAAAATAGCCAAAATCGCAGTAACAATAACCAGAGTTAAATACCATACTCCATGAGTCAGAAAACCAAAATAGACAACACAATTCCAGATGGACCTTAAAGCCAGCTCCTTCCTTAAGGTCCCCAAACATGTACTTATGGTGCTAACCACAAAGTATATACCAAACACTGCCTCGCAGAAGATCACCTTCTGACTTACAGACAGTTCCAGATGACCGGTCTACCAGAAAACCAAACCAGAATAAAGACTATACTCACTTACAATGATGGGGTCCTTGTCTGCCTCCGCAGTGATCCGGTGAGTCGAGGAGTCCCTCCGGGAAATCCCGGGGGTACCCTAGGGAGTCCTGTTCCCAGCAGGTCCTGCAGTCCGGCAGAGAGGTTGTCCCATCTGGGTCGCCAAATTGATTCAAAGATCGAAGCCGAAATTCCTTTAAGTGGCATATTCTTTATTGCAGCGCTGGATGCCCGGGGGATCTCTCCACCTATCGTGCATACCCAAAGCAGAAAGCAGTCTTGAATTTATACAATCAATCTATCAATATTCTACAAGCACCTATACATATGCATTACCTATCCCCGCCTTCCCTCGCTTCTCATGCTAATTAGCCTTTTGGCACCTTGCGCCTGCGCAGAGCCTTCCAAGAATTGTGGGCAGGGGTCTTTGGGAGGAAGACCCCGAGTCTTCCTCACAGTGTACTTTTCACCTTTGGTCAGGAATCTGCTGAATTGGCATGTTTCTTAATTGCAAGAGCTGGTTGTTGCTAATTCTCCCGTTTGTTGTATCTTTATAACGAATTCCAATGTCCAGTTTCGAGATTTATAGTCCTTACATTCGTTTCTCTGTCTGCCTGCCGCTTCCTTATCATGAGTTCCAGTGTCTTGTTTCGAGATATACAGTCCTTGTCTGGGGATTGTCCTTGCCTCCCCAATACCTCCGTAATCAGCCTGCATGCAATTATCTGAGAATGAAAGCTGCTTTCCAGTAATTCAGAAAGCCAAGTTACGTCTCAGCCTTGAGCATCTCGGGCTTTTGGGCCTGTCTGTAACATTTGGCACCAGCAGTAATACTTTTTTTGGCATATGTTTAGCGTTTGTGGCCTGTGTCTGGGATTTGGGCCCTGTCTCGAACCACTGGGGCTTTGTCCTGGGTTTTGGAGCCTGCCTCTAGAGTTCAGGGCCTGTGATTAGGCTTTTGGGGTCTGTGTCTGGGGGCCGGTATCTGGGGGCAAGGGGGGAGCTGCTTGTAGACCCTTGGGGCCAGCATTGAGGAGGTTGGGAGCTGACTCTACACCTTTGGGGCCTGCTTCTGGGGGCGGGTTGAGACCAGCATCTGGGGGAGGGGTGGGAGCTCTTTGTATTCCTTTGGAGCCTGTGTCAGGGGCGGGGAGGGTGGGGGGGGGGGGAAGGGGAGGGTTGGTTGGGAGGTGCTTGTACACTGTTGGAGCCTGGGTTGAGGGAGGAGGTTTGGAGCTGCTTCTACACCTTTGGGCCTGGCATCGGGGGTAGGGGGTTGGGTGCTGGTTGTAGGGGCTTGTGTTTGGGGGGGGGGCTTGGGACCTGCGTCTGGGGGAGGGGTGGGAGCTGCTTGTACACCTTTTGGGCCTGCATCTGTGGGGGGTCAGGGCCTGTGTCTAGCGGGCTGGGAACTGCTTGTACAATGTAGGAATCTGTTTCTGCAGGGTGGCTGGGAGCTGTTTGTACAACTTTGGGGCCAGCATCTGGGGGTGGCTGGGAGCTGCCTGTACACTGTAGGGGCCTGTGTTTGTGGGGGGCTTGGGGGCCTCCCTCGGGGGGGCGGGGGGGGGGGGAGGATTGGGAGCTGCTTGTATAGAGTAGGGGGCCTGCCTGGCAGGGGTTGGGAGCTGCTTGTAGAATTTGGGTCCCTGTGTCTGGGGGGGTGTTGGGGCTTGTGTCTCAGGGGTGTTGGGAACTGGTTGTACACCTTTGGGTCCTGTCTCTGGGGGAGAGCTACTTGTACCCTTACCATAAGCCGTACTCTAACACATACTTCTACCAGTACCCTTACCGTAACCCTTACCTTTACCCTTACTCTTACCCTTACCAAAGCATTACCCTTACCCTTAACGTAAGCCTAAACCTTAACCTTATCCTTACAGTTACACTTACCGTAACCCTTACCCTTTCTGCTACACTTACCCTTAGCGTAAATCTAAACCTTACACTTACCCTAACCCTAACACTTACCCTTACTATTACCCATATACTTACTCTTACCCTAACCCTAAATCTTACCCAAACACTTACCCTGACCCTTACATTAACCCTAAACCGTACCCTAAAACTTACACTTACTCTTAACCTTAACCTTACGCTTAACCTTAACCTACTACTTACCCTTTCTTATCCGTCACCCTACACCTAAAATTAACCCTAACCATTACCCTAACACTTACCCTTACCCTAACCCAAACCCTAATCCTAACTCTAAACCTTACCCTGACTTGTACACTTATCCTTATCCTTACACTAACCCTAACACTTATCCTTACACTTATCCTTATACATATAACTTACCCTTACCCTAAAACTTTACCTTAACCTAGCTCTAACCCTAAACCTTACCTTAACCCTTACCCTGACCCTTACATTAACCCTTACCCTTACCCTAAAACTTACACTTACTCTTAACCTTAACCTTACCCTTAACCTTAACCTAATACTTACCCTTCCGTTTCCCTCACCCTAACCCTAAAATTAACCGTAACCATTACCCTAACACCTACCCTTACCCTAACCCTTACTCTAACCCTTACAATGACCCGTACCCTTACACATACACTTACACTTACTCTTACCCTAAACCTTACCCTTACCATAAGCCATATTCTAACAAATTCTACCCGTACCCTTACCCTTACCGTAATCCTTACCCTTTATGTTACCCTAAACCTTACCCTTACCCTAACACTTACCCTTATCGTAAACCTTACCCTTTCTGCTACATTTACCATTAGCCTAAATCTAAACCTTACACTTACCCTTACCTTAACCCAATACTTACCCTTACGTTTCCCTCACCCTAACCCTAAAATTAACCCTAACCATTATTCTAACACTTACCCTTACCCTAACCCTACCCCTTAGTCTAACCCTTACCCTGACCCATACCCTTACACTCACCCTTACCCTTACATTACCCTAACTCTTACCCATACCATAACCCATACCCTAACACATATTTGTACCCTTAACCTTACCGTTACCCTTACCCTTACTCTATCCGTTACCCTTACGCTTACCCTTAACATAAACCTTACCATTAATCTTACCCTTACGCTAACCCTTACCCTTACCCTATCCCTTACACTTATCCTTATCCATACCCTTAACCTTACCCCAACCCTTACCCTTAAGCTGAACCTAACCCTAAACCTTACCCCAAACCTTTCCCTGAACCTTACATTAACCCTAACCCTTAACCTAAACCTTACACTTACTCTTAACCTTAACCTTAACCTTACCCTTAACCTTAAGCTAGTACTTAACCTTACATTTTTCTCACCCTAATCCTAATATTAACCCTAACCATTACCCTAACACTTGACCGTTACACTTACCCTTATTCTATCCGTTACTCTTACACTTTCCCTTAACATAAACCTTACCCTTTACCTTACCCTTACCATAAGCCATACATCAACACTTACATGTGCACTTACGCTTACACTTATCCTAGTAATTACTCGTACAATTACCCTTAACCTAACCATAAACATTAAGGATAAGCTTAAGGGTCACCCTTAAGGTTAACGTTATCCTAACACTTACACTTAAGTTCAGGGTAAGGGTTAGAGTAAGGGTAAGTGTTAGGGTAATGGTTAGGCTAATTTTAGGTTTAGGGTGAGGGAAACGGAAGGGTAAGTATTAGGTTAAGTTTAAGGATAAGGTTAAGAGTTATGGTAATGGTTAGGTTTAATGTAAGGGTAAGGGTTTGGGAAATGTTTAGGATAAGGGTAAGAGAAGGGATAATGGTAAGGGTAAGGATGATGTTTAGTGTAAGGGTTAGATTTAGTTAAGGGTAAGGGTTAGTGTAAGTTTAAGAGTAAGAGTAAGTGTAAGGGTATGTGTAAAAGTACGGGTAATTGTAAGGGTTTGAGTAAGGGTTAGGGTAAGGGTAAGTGTTAGGGTAATGGTTAGGGTTAATTTTAGGGTTAGGGTGAGGGAAACGTAAGAGTAAGTATTAGGTTACAGCTAAGGTTAAGGTTAAGAGTAAGTGTAAGGTTTAGTGTAAGGATTAGGGTTAATGTAAGGGTCAAGGTAAGGGTTGGGGTAAAGGTTTAGGTAAAGGGTAAAAATATGTATATTGTAAGGGTGAGGGGTTAGGGTAATGGTTAGATTTTAGTTAGATTTAGGTAAGGGTGAGGGTTCGGGTAAGGTTTAGAATTAGGCAAAGGGTAAGTGTAGCAGAAAGGGTAAGGTTTAGGATAAGGGTAAGTGTTAGGATAAGAGTAAGGTTTAGGGTTAGCTTAATAGTAAGGTTAAGGGTAATTGTATGAGTAATTGCTAGGGTAAGTGCAAGCGTAAGTGTACATGTAAGTGTTGTTGTATGGCTTATGATAAGGGTGTGAGGAATGTTTTAACAATTCGTGTCCATAAAGAACAATTCTGTTTGAATCCGTTCTGCCTCTGGGCCCTGCACTGGCAATTCAATTCTTGAACCTCAGCTGCAGTGTGTCCCAGTCTCCCCCTCATTCTAGTCAATTTATCACTCCTTAAATTTATGAACCTGTTTGCTTTTGTTATTCCGGACTTCTATTTCTAACACTGCTATAGATGTGTCTGTGAATGGCTGGGGAAGAATGTTTTAATTACTCGTGAAGCTGTTTGTGTTTGATGTCTGGGAGTTTCAGAACAACTGATAACAACTAGTGACTGTTATGGGATACTATGCGGATCTTTGGTATCTGGTTAGGGGGGCCGAGAGATTAAGAGGAAGGAAAAAGAAGCTGAAGGACGGCTGGGAGACAAGTCTTGAAGAGAATGTTCTATAAACTTGGTATGGTGCCAAGTAAGTACAAAGGGGGAGAGGAAGACTACGAGCCTTCAGCATGAAAGACCCCTAGAGACCCCCAGAAGAGACCCCAGAGGAGACTGCGCATGCTCCAGTAGGAGGGACTGCACCCCGGAAGCTAATTTTAATAATCTATTTTTTTTAGAAGTAGTAATGAATATGTATTAGTCTAGGAGCATAAAAATCAGCTGCTTGATGTAACTGGTGTGCGTCCTGGTGGAGCGGAGACTCCCGGTGCACCCAGCGCTGTTTGCTTACCTCTATTCCTTTATATTCTTTCAATAAATCCTATTTTTTTATTTAATCCTAATTTGAATCCTGAGCCATTTATAACAATTTTGGGGCTCGTCCGGGATGGCTATAGTTCCTGAATTTTGATTTAATCTAGGAGAGGCGCCCCACCATTTGGTGGCTCCTGTTTGAGTCAGATCGGGACTAATGCCATCCTGAACCTGAATCAAGGTAAGCAAAGAATTTTTTTTGTTTTTTTTTTTGAGCTCCCTTGCTGGCTGTTTTTTGCCTGTAATTCTGCGCGCGAAGATCCGGACGAAGACGACAAGGTCGTTTGGATACCGTTCGGTTGGATTCCGGTGTCCGGAATCGAACCGGATGAAGACGACAGTCGTTTGTGGATACCGTCTGGTTCGATCCCAGACGAAGACAGCAGAGATGCTTGTGGATACCGTCCAGTTGGATTCTGGATGAAGACGACTGATTCGTAAGATACCGTCCGGTTGGGTAAAGGTGTGGTTGCTAGTGTTTGTGTGTGAGAGTGTAACTGAGACTTCTAAAGTCCGTGTGGAGGTCTTTTTGTTTTCTCACCGGTTCTAATCTCCTGTCGGGGGCGCTGGGCTGGTGAAGAGAGGGATACGTGGGTGGGTGATAGGTCCTAAACCCCCTGCAAGACACTCTCACTAGGGGCAACCAAGGGCTGTGGGAATTGCCACTAGTAAAATTCCCGGATGAGTCAGATAAAATTGAAGACCAAGGACCAGAAAGGGAGCAAATTACCAGATATATGACCAAAAAGTCCATTACGAATAATGATTAGAAATTGGAACAATAGGGGCCCCAGAAAATTAAAGAGTAAATTAAAAATGATCCTGTATTATATGATAGAATGACCAAAAGAACTCTTAAGACCCCATGTATTTTGATCCACGGAGGACGGGGTCTGTCAGGCTTTGAACATTAATAGTAGAATACCCATGGATCCAGAAAAGAGCAAGCTGAAACATTGGAATTAGAAATTAGAGAGCAATTGATTAAGAATGAATATGTGCTACATTTGTGCCTGTGCTGCACTTATACCACCAGATAACAGGAGCCTCTCGGACCCCGAGAACCAGATCAAAAACAACCTCATGGTTCAAACTTCAATCAAGGGGTCTGAGATAAGGAGGACTGCTCACAAAGGGACAGGTTAGGAATATGTATATGTATAGGAATGTTCATGTATATGTAACTCTTTACTAGAGCAATTTGCCATGTTAGGCGTGCACGACTTTGGTGGGACTACCCGCCCCGTGCTGCATGGAACTGAGTAAACATACCTACTTTACAATCTTACTGATTGTGGAGTCAGCTTTCTGTGAGTCATTTTGGTGAGCCAGGCAGGAGACACTCTGCTCGGCTGCGGGATCGGCTGCAGCGCGGACGCCCCTAGGTGCACCCTGAGCGTTTTTGCTCGGAGGGGACTCCACTCTCAGCTGCTCACCGCAGGAGCAAAGATCTCCTGAAACTGCAGACAAACAGTATGTTTTCAGCTGCTGGAGGGATACTAACTGGAGTGCTAATAATTGTATGTGTTTTTATGTATGTATTTTGTGTTGACATTTTGTATATTGTAATATTTGCATATTGTATGTATTTTGTGTTGAAAGTATTTGTGTAAATGTAAGGGTTTGAAACAAAGTGTTACAAGTCACTTCACGAAGAACACAGTCAGAGACAATACTTGTTTGGTTGGTTATCATTCTAAATTATATTCCTGTGGTATGAATGAGATGTGCTGGAGGCCTCCGTGTGCGATTGTGCTGTGTGAGTGAGACGCAGCGTTGCTGCAAAGCGAGTGCAGAGTTCCGATCCGTTGTTCCGTACTCCCCACAAGGGGAGTGGGCAGAGACGAACGAAGTGCTTGACAGACTGAAAAGAAGTGCTGTTTTATCCAAGTTTTGAGTGGTGGTGCCCAGTGTATCTTGTGTATCTTGTGTATCCTATTTTTGCTCTTAAATGTTTTGACTGTGACAAGAAAAAGGCAGGAGCATGATATGACATGCTTTTTGCAACATACGAGGCCTGCACAGGCCGAGACCTGGACTCGCTGAGACCTGAACAGGCCGAGAGACCGGAGCGGCGCCGAGAGACTGGAGTGGCGCTGGGAGACCCGAGACACTACGGAGGGACTACCGCTGGACGGAGAGAGCCCTGAGAGACGCTGCAGAGCCACGGACGGCTCTGAGAGACACAGAATACACCGGACAGAAGCCGGAAAACGTGGGGAATTGAAGTAATTGTGGGACATCCGAGATCGAGTTGCTACAGGAGACCAGAGGCGTCAGTGGACACCGGTAGCCGACCCTCACCGTGTGGCCAGTCGGCACAGAGCAGAGGGGCGGACATCAGGACCCTGCAGCCTGTCTGACGTAACCATGGAGGCAGTGGCAGCAGTGGCTGTGCTGCTTCACTCTAGCATTCTTTTTATAAAAGGTTTATCTTGCAATGCAAAAAAGACTATTAGTCCCCAGATCGGTGTTATAACTGTTACTAATGACGACTTAGCTCTATTGCAGGGCAGGAGTGCAGAGACGCAGATTACACTGCCAAATGACCACCAGCAGGCTCTTTCACAAACCTAAGGTTGCAGCTGGCACTGCCTGCAGCCGTATAGCAGACATTACACTCTCTTTCCTAACTAGTAATCATGTGTCTCATCCATTTGTGGTGAATGCTCAGTGGGTCAGTGGCAAAAAGAAAAGGAGGATGCCACTGACACTAACAGCATGGGTAATAGGAGTAGTATAAGTGACACAGGTGACGGTGCGAGGCGAGGCGCTCTGCCTGCTGCTCGCCTTCGCCTGACTGTGCACTGCTGCCGACGGTGCTAGAGTAAAATGTGAAGACTGCTCAGATGGCAGTGATGAGAGTGTTTGTGTGAAGAAGATGTGTCAAGAAGATGTGTGCTGAATCTGACTTTGTGTGCAACAGTGGTCAGTGTGTGCCAAACAGATGGCAGTGTGATGGGGATCTGGATTGTGAAGATGGGTCTGACGAAAGTGCTGAGCTGTGTCATATGAGAACAGTGTCATGGAAATGTGATGGTGAAAAAGACTGTGACAGTGGAGAAGATGAAGAGAATTGTGGCGATGTGATAGAGATCCTTACTGTAAGGATGGAAGAGATGAAATTAACTGCCCTTCCTGGACCTGTAGGCCAGACCAGTTCAGATGTGAACTGTGTCCATGGGAGTAGGCAGTGCAGTGGTGTGAGAGACTGTCTGGATGGCACTGATGAAGCAAACTGTAACAATGTTATTCAGTGCTCTGGACCTGGCAAATTCAAGTGCAGAAGTGGAGAATGCATAGATATCAATAAAGTGTGTAACCAGCAGAGAGACTGCAAGGACTGGGGTGATGAGCCCCTGAAGGAATGCAACATAAACGAATGTGACTGTCCAGCTGTGAAACTGTGGAGATAGTGATGAATGCCAAAACCCTGTAGTCAAATCTGTATCAACCTGAAAGGCTATCAGATGAATCCTGCTACAGGAACCTGGAAAGGGCCATACGGCAAAGCAAATTAAATAACTGTTATTTAACTTGTCAGAAGATAAAAAATAAAGTGTTTCAACAAGCAGCCACGGGAGGGAAGAATCACTGAACCCTCGATGTGAGGGACTGTACCTTGTTTTACTGACTACTGAAACAGCTGTGAGAACTGCAGAAAGGGACCCACGCATCCAGAATAAAAGGACCAGTAACTACTGAAACTTGGAGGGTTGAGTCCGCTCCTGGGAAACTGAAACTCAAGCTAAGGGAGAACTAATATTCTGGCAAAGAGGCTCTGCATGAATTAAGGATGCCAAATAAAGGGGACAAGCCTAAAGGGAGAAAAGGGAGAAGGCAAGACCGGGGCAGGACCCTCCACTGCGGTGTGTATGGTCTACCGAGGGAGGCAACCCCTATCGGTATTGACTGCCGAATGAGAGGGCCTCGACCGGACTTCTCCCACACTAAGATCAGGTTGTCCCGAGAAAATAACATAAAAAACCTCTTTTTTAAACCTATATAAAATTGTGATTCGTTTTACAGGAGCTGGATCACCCTGACAGGCCGAACGGTAACACAAGCCTGAATCGACCCTGAAGGCGTTTGCCTATTATGATCCAGCTACATGGGCAGAAGACAGATCCTGGGGCTATAGGACCTCAGTATATATACTTAATAGAATAATTAGGTTATTAGCTGTAATAGAAATAGTTATAAATGATGAGAACTGATCTAAATGAGTTATAAAGATGAGAACTGCTTTGTATCAAAATTGCCTAGCTTTGGATTGTTTGCTAGCACAAGAAGGAGAAGTCTGTGGAAAATTTAACTTTAGTAATTACTGTTTAAAGATTGATGAAAAGGTGTTTCTTCCTAGTAACTGATAGAATGTTATGTTCTGGTTTAGGATGAGAAGAATGTTAATAATATGCTGATGTTTTAATTGTTTTTAATTGTTACAGAGCAGTGCTTACACCAAGCCAAGGACCAAGCCAAATTCAGCTTCTCACTGTCCTGCCAGCAGGCAGGCTGGGAGGAGGGCCGGACTGCTCGGGGTTAGGTTGGGCATCGGACAGCAGGTGGTGAGCAATTGCATTGTGCATCACTTGTTTCGTACACATTATTACTATTAGTACTATTATCATCATTATTGTTATTATCTTCTTGTTTTTAACTCAACTCACAGGCTTCACTTTCCCATTTCTCTCTCCCATCCCAGAGAAGGAGGGGGGAGGTGAGCGAGCAAACACAAACCTGGAAGGATATGGAATGGGATTTATTTTCATGGCTGCCTGGTGGACCATGGGTCAAAAGAGTGTTATTTTTATTGTTATGTGGTGTAATTACATTATTATTTGTACCTTGTATGATACCTTGTCTTACATTATTAATACACCGGGTGATAAATAGTACATTTGTAATAACTTCATTAAAAAAAGAAGGGAATATGTCAATTATGATGCTTAAGAATTGGACCCTCCAAGAACAAACTGATGAAATCCAATTATTAATAACAGAAGAGACACGAATTGGGAATGTTAAAAAGAAGATAAGGGATTGTGAGGAATGTTTTAACAATTCGTGTCCATAAAGAACAATTCTGTTTGAATCCTGTCTGCCTCTGGGCCCTGCACTGGCAATTTAATTCTTGAACCACAGCTGCAGTGTGTCCCAGTCTCCCCCTCATTCTAGTCAATTTATCATTCCTTAAATTTATGAACCTGTTTGCTTTTGTTATTCCGGACTTCTATTTCTAACACTGCTATAGATGTGTCTGTGAATGGCTGGGGAAGAATGTTTTAATTACTCGTGAAGCTGTTTGTGTTTGATGTCTGGGAGTTTCAGAACAACTGATAACAACTAGTGACTGTTATGGGATACTATGCGGATCTTTGGTATCTGGTTAGGGGGGCCGAGAGATTAAGAGGAAGGAAAAAGAAGCTGAAGGACGGCTGGGAGACAAGTCTTGAAGAGAATGTTCTATAAACTTGGTATGGTGCCAAGTAAGTACAAAGGGGGAGAGGAAGACTACGAGCCTTCAGCATGAAAGACCCCTAGAGACCCCCAGAAGAGACCCCAGAGGAGACTGCGCATGCTCCAGTAGGAGGGACTGCACCCCGGAAGCTAATTTTAATAATCTATTTTTTTTAGAAGTAGTAATGAATATGTATTAGTCTAGGAGCATAAAAATCAGCTGCTTGATGTAACTGGTGTGCGTCCTGGTGGAGCGGAGACTCCCGGTGCACCCAGCGCTGTTTGCTTACCTCTATTCCTTTATATTCTTTCAATAAATCCTATTTTTTTATTTAATCCTAATTTGAATCCTGAGCCATTTATAAGAAGGGTTAGGTTAACTTTAAGGTTTATGTTAAGTGTAAGTGTAAGGGTAACGGAGACAGTAAAGGTAAGGGTAAGGGGAATGGTAAGGTTAAGCCTACAAGTACGTGTTAGGGTATGGGTTATGGTAAGGGTAAGGGTTAGGGTAAGGGTAAGTGTTAGGGTAATGGTTAGGGTTAATTTTAGGGTTAGGGTGAGGGAAACATAAGGGTAAGTGTTAGGGTAATAGTTAAGGGTAAGGTTAAGGTTAAAAGTAAGTGTAAGGTTTAGGGTAAGGGTTAGGGTTAATGTAAGGGTCAGGGTAAGGGCTGGGGTAAGGTTTAGGGTTAGGGTTAGGTTAAGGGTAATGATTAGGATAAGGGTAAGGGTATGGATAAGGATAAGAGTAAGTGTTAGGGTAAGGGTAATGTTAAAGGTAACAGTAAGTGTAAGGAGAAGGGTTAGGGTAAGGGTAAGAGTAAGGGTATTGGCAACGGTAAGGGTGAGGGTTACAGTAAGGGTAAGTGTAAGGTTTAGATTTAGGCTAAGGGGAAGTGTAGCAGAAAGGGTAAGGTTTACTGTAAGGTTTAAGGTTTCGGCTTAGGTTAAGGGTAAGGGTAAGGGTAAGGGTAATTCTACGAGTAATTGCTAGGGTAAGTGCAAGCGTAAATGTACATGTAAGTGTTGTTGTATGGCTTATGGTAAGGGTAAGGTCAAGGGTAAGGTTTATGTTAAGGGTAAGCGTAAGGGTAACGGATAGAGTAAGGGTAAGGGTAAGGTTAAGGGTAACGGTAAGGTTAAGGGTACAAATATGTGTTAGGGTATGGGTTATGGTATGGGTAAGAATTAGGGTAAGTATAAGGGTAAGGGTAAGTGTAAGGGTACAGGTCAGGGTAAGGGTTAGAGTAAGGGTTAGGGTTAGGGTTAGGGTTAGGGTTAGGGTTAGGGTTAGGGTTAGGGTTAGGGTTAGGGTTAGGGTTAGGGTTAGGGTAAGGGTAAGGGTTAGGGTAAGGGTTAGTTTTAGGGTTAAAGTCAGGAAATGTATGCATAAGTATTAGGTTAATGTTAAGGGTAAGGTTAAGGTTAAAAGTAAGTTTAAGGTTTAGGGTAAGGGTTAGGGTTAATGTAAGGGTCAGGGTAAGGGTTGGGGTAAGGTTTAGGGTAAGGGTTAGGTTAAGGATAAGTGTTAAGGTAAGGGTAAGGTTAATGGTAACTGTAAGTGTAAAGGTAAGGGTTAGGGTAAGGGTAAGAATAAGGGTATGGGTAATGGTAAGGGCGAGGGTTAGGCTAAGGGTAAGTGTAAGGTTTAGATTTAGGCTAAGGTAGCAGAAAGGGTAAGGTTTACGGTAAGGCTAAGTGTTAGGATAAGGGTAAGGTTTAGGGTTAGGTTAAGGGTAAGGGATAGGGTAAGGGTAACGGTAAGGGTAACGGTAAGGGTAACGGTAACGGTAAGGGTAAGGGTTACGGTAAGGGTACTGGTACGGGTAGAAGTATGTGTTAGAGTATGGGTTATGGTAAGGGTAAGGGTTAGGGTAAGGGTAAGTGTTGGAGTAATGGTTAGGGTTAATTTTAGGGTTAAGGTGAGGGAAAAGTAAGGGTAAGTATTAGGTTAAGGTTAAGGGTAAGGTTAAGGTTAAGTGTAAGTTTTAGGGTAAGGGTTAATGTAAGGGTCAGGGTAAGGGTTCAGGTAAGGTTTAGGGTTAGGGTTAGGTTAAGGTTAAGTGTTAGGGTAAGCGGAAGTTGTATGGATAAGGATAAGTGTAAGGGATAGGGTAAGGGTAAGTGTTAGGGTAAGGGTAAGGTTAATGGTAACCGTAAGTGTAAGGGTAAGGGTTAGGGTAAGGGGAAGAGTAAGGGTAAGGGTAGGGGAAGTCTAAGGTTATGGGTCAGGGTTAAAAGTTAGAATAAGGGTTAGGGTTAGGGTTAGGTAAGGATAAGTGTTAGGGTAATGGTTACGGTTAATTTTAGGGTTATGTTGAGGGAACATAGCAACAGTGCGCGCAGTCGCAGAATATACCAGGATGTGCTGCGTAATCCCGGAATTAGCAAGGTATAAAAAGGGACCCTGGCAGGGGTGAGGTGCGTGCCGTTGGTGGAGCTGAGACTCCCCGGTTGCCCAGTGCTGTTTTGCTTGATGTTTGCTTACTCAATAAATTCCTTTCTATGATTAATACAATGCTCTCTGAAAATTAATTAAGGGGGCAACTTATAACACTTTGGACGCTCAAAACCCAAACCCAAAACATTAAGATGCTCCAAACCCTATCCGGAAAACATTAGGAAGCTCAAAGACCTATCCCAAAAACTTAGGACGCTCAAAACCCTATCCTGGAAACACTGAGATGCTCAGAACCCTATCCTGAAAATTTAGGACGCTCCAAACCCTAACCCAAAAACATTAGGACGCTCAAAGCCCCAACCCAAAACATTAGGACGCTCCAAACCCTATCCTGGAAACATTAAGATGCTCAAAACCCTATCCTGAAAACTGAGGATGCTCATTACCCAGACCCAAAATATTAAGATGCTCAAAACCCTAACCCAACTACTTAGGATGCTTGAAAGCCGATCCCAAAAAATTAGGGCACACAAAAGCCTAACCCCAAAAATTAAGATGCTCAAAATCCAAACCCCCAAAATTAGGATACTCAAAACCCTGGCCCTGGAGAACCTAACCTGAAAAAAACAAAACAAACAAAACAAAAAAAGATCTTAAAACCCTAACCGTAAATAACTGACCAAAAATAAAACCTTAAGACTCTAACCCTAAAAAACATATCAACACTACAACCCAAAAAACTCTAATACCATAACACGCTAACCCTGAAACCCTTAAAACCCTAACCCCCAAATCCTTAAAACCCTAACCGTTAAAACTCCAACCCTAAAAACCTTAAAATCCTAAACATAAACCCTGAAACCCCTTACCCTGAAACCCAACCCTAGTGCCCAATCCCTGAAACCTGAAAACCCTGAATCAATCTGTAGCAAATAGCATAGGCTGAGTCGAGGATCTCAGTACAGTAGCATTATTATTCGAGATTACAATGGCGGGTGTCCCACAAGCAGGAGGGTGCCTACTAATTCCATACACAGTTTATACACTTTTTTTTTCTGCCGAGGACCGGGACCCTCCCCTGTTTCCCCTTTAACTGTGCTATTCAAGGTTCATAATCTAGCTGGTGCTTCACAGAAAATACACAGCTGCTGGCCTGTTACAAGTCACATTTCTTTTGAGGTTTTTACTCTTTGAGGTGGTAATGTTTCTTACGCCGTGATTTCCACCTAATTGCTGTAAGGATTCTGGTTGTCTGCGTTTTACAAGGTTGTCTGTTATAATAAATAAGAGTCCCAAATAGGATTACAATCAAAGTTTACAATTCACTGAATGAATAGAGGTAAGCAAACAGTGCTGGGTACGCCGGGAGTCTCTGCTCCACCAAGACGCGCACCAGTTATACACCAGTTACCTCCCTTAAGGGATATAGAGAAGCCCTCTCAGATACGTCCGTCCTACTTCTCCTGCATGCGGCCGGAGGTCGGTCTAATTCTGGTGCTGTTGGTGGTGGAAGCTGGGGCAACGGTGGTACTGGTGGCAATACCACAGCCACCGGAGGGGGAGCCGCCGGGGGTGGATTGTTAGGATATGGAGGTGGTAGCTTATCCAACGGCTCACGTTTATCTTCTTTTTCTTTGTCATGTTCTTCTTGTTCTTCAAATTTCTTATCTGCTTTTAGTGTAAATATTGAGGCTGGAAAAGGACGTGAAGTCCTCCTGATCCATAATCCTGCATAATCACTTTCTTCCTGGCTAAAAGGTTCCTTTGAATTAACATGGATATTTAAGGCCTGGCAAATCCAGTCTTCGAAGGATCCAAAAACAGGCCAAAAGACATGTAGTCTTAAAGGCTCCTTTGGCCATTCTGTCACACAATACTGGACCATTTTTAATTTACTTTTCCCTTTTCTGGGGTCCCTATCATTCCAATTTCTAATCGTTATTCCTAATGGACTTTCTGGTGGTATGACTGGTAATTTGCTCCCTTTCTTCTGGTCTCTGGTCTTCGATTTTGTCTGACCCATCTAGGAATTTTACTATGGCAATTCCCACAGCCCTTGGTTACCTTAGTAAGAGTGTCTTGCAGGGGGTCGAGGACCTATCACACACCCACAAATCCTATAGGAATCCCTTCGGTCCTTCACCGGCCAAGTCCCTCGCGGGAGATTGGAACCGCGGTTAGAAGACCTCCACAATCGCTTCGGAACTAAGTTCCATCTCAGTCACACTCTTACACACACAGGCAACCGAACCCCACCCAACCGAACGGTATACGCTTTAAATGCTTACGACTCCGTCATCTTCGATCGGATCTTCACACACACAATTACGGGCAAAATATAGTGCTGCAGCTGGCAAGGGAGCTGAAAAAAAGAATCAGAAACTTTGCTTACCTTTATTCAGGTTTAAGATGCCATTAGTTCCGACCTGAATCAAAGAGCAGCCACCAAATGGTGGGGGTGCCTCTCCTAGATCAAACCAGAAATCAGGAACCAAAGCCCTCCCGGACGAGCCCCCACTTGTAATAAATGACTGGGTCCCAAATAGGATTGCAATTGAAATTTACAATTTATTAAATGAATAGAGGTAAGCAAGCAGCGCTGGGTGCGCCAGGAGTCTCTGCTCCACCAAGACGCACACAAGTTACATCAGGCGGCTGGTTTTTATGCTGCTAGGCTAATACATATTCATTACTACTTCTACAAAAGGCAGGGTTATTCTAATTAGTTCCCAGAATCCAAACCCTCCCACTGGTGCAGGCGTTATCAGTCTCCGGTGGTCCCTCTGGGGGCCGCTCGTACTGAAGGCTCGTAGTCTTCCTCCCAGGCTTTTCTCTTGTCCATCTCCTTTGTCCATCTTGGCTGGATGGCAGACACTTGCATAGTGTCCCATGCAACAGTTGTAATAGTTAGCAGTTATTCTGAAACCTCTTTGATCTCTTATCCCCTATTGACCCGAATTGCTGGACCATTCCTTTGCAAGATACAAGAACTATATATATTAACCACTCTGGTTTTCTCAGACTTTTCATCATATCATGCGGCCCTAGCATTGTTCCATATTGACACGAATCAGATGAACTCATTTCACACTGTTAAGCTGTCTTATCACTGCAAGCATATCTCAATACCACCTTCCTTCGCTCTACAGGATGTAACTGCGCAAAAACAACATTTTTATTCCCACAACCTTGATCCCCTTACCCTGAAATCCTTATTCCCCTTAAACCTAACAACTCTAACCACAACCCTAACCCTTATTATCAACCCCCTAACGCTAATGACACTGACCTTAATCCAAACCCCAAACTGCCCCTAACCCCAGACAACCAACAACGAAACACACACACACAAAGATGGAAACTACAAAAAAGGCAAAACCCTGGATACAGGCCCCAAATCACAAATACGCAACCAAAATGCTACAGAAAAGCCCCAGATGCAGGCCCCAAATGCTACTGCTAGGCCTCAAAAGCTCAAGATGCATCCCAAAGCAAAAATGCAGACCCCAAACGTTACAGAAAAGCCCCCAAACCCAGGCTGCAGATGTCTACAAGCAGGCCCCAAACTGCCAACAGAAGCAGGAACCAACCACACCCAGATGCAGATCCCAACTGCCCACAAGCAGCTCCTACCCCACCACCCCCTCCCAAGAACTGGACTCCACCCAGACACTGGCCCAAGACCCGGGCCCGACCCCCGCCAACCCCCCTACCCTCCCCCCGACACAGGTGTACAAGCAGCTCACAACCTGCCCCTTCAGAGACCGGTCCCACTCCCCCCACCTCCCCCAAGACATGGGATGCGGAGGTGTACAACCAACTCCCAACTCCCTCCCCCTCAAAGGGAGGCCCCAAAGACCCCCAAATGGAGGCTCCTAGAGTGAACAAGCACCTCCCAACTCCCCCAGGGACAGGCCCACCCCCCCCCCCCAAACACAGGCCACAAAGGTGTATAAACAGCCCAGACACCCCTCCAAGACCATGGCCCCTATAGTGTACAAGCAGCTCCCAACCACGCACAGATGCAGGCCCCAACCCTTCTCAAAAGGGAGGCACGTAGAATGCATGAGCAACTCCCAACCAGCCTAAACATAGGTCCAAAAGTGCACAAGCAGCTCCCAACCCCCCTCAAATACAGACCCCAAAAGTGTACAAGTAGCTGCCCCCCAAAGACAGGACCCAAAGGTGTACAACCAGTTCCCAACACCCCTGAGACACAGGCCCCAACCCCCCCCCAGACACAGGGACCCAAATTCTACAAGCAGCTCCCAACCCCTGCCAGGCAGGCCCCCTACCCTATACAAGCAGCTCCCAATCCTCCCCCCCCCCCCCCGCCCCCCCGAGGGAGGCCCCCAAGCCCCCCACAAACACAGGCCCCTACAGTGTACAGGCAGCTCCCAGCCACCCCCAGATGCTGGCCCCAAAGTTGTACAAACAGCTCCCAGCCACCCTGCAGAAACAGATTCCTACATTGTACAAGCAGTTCCCAGCCCGCTAGACACAGGCCCTGACCCCCCACAGATGCAGGCCCCAAAGGTGTACAAGAAGCTCCCACCCCTCCCCCAGACGCAGGTCCCAAGCCCTCCCCCCAAACACAGGCCCCTACAACCAGCACCCAACCCCCTACCCCCGATGCCAGGCCCAAAGGTGTAGAAGCAGCTCCAAACCTCCTCCCTCAACCCAGGCTCCAACAGTGTACAAGCAGCTCCCAACCAACCATCCCCTTCCGCCCCCACCCCCCCCCCCCCCCCGACAATGGCTCCAAAGGAATACAAAGAGCTCCCACCCCTCCCCCAGATGCTGGTCTCAACCTCCCCCCGCCCCCAGAAGCAGGCCCCAAAGGTGTAGAGTCAGCTCCCAACCCCCTCAATGCTGGCCCCAAGGGTCTACAAGCAGCTCCGCCCTTGCCCCCAGATACCGGCCCCCAGACACAGACCCCAAAAGCCTAATCACAGGCCCTGAACTCTAGAGGCAGGCTCCAAAACCCAGGACAAAGCCCCAGTGGTTCGAGACAGGGCCCAAATCCCAGACACAGGCCACAAACGCTAAACATATGCCAAAAAAAGTATTAGTGCTGGTGCCAAATGTTACAGTGTCTGTAAAAAAAAAAAAAGCCCAAAAGCCCGAGATGCTCAAGGCTGAGACGTAACTTGGCTTTCTGAATTGCTGGAAAGCAGCTTTCTTTCTCAGATAATTGTGTGCAGGCTAGATAGGATGGGGCTTCAGGCACCTCTTCATCTGAGGAAACACACTGCCATCAGGCACCGACGTGCCAGACAAGCTTGTTCTGCTAGAACACCCTACTCAGATGCACTGTGGCATTCAAGTGAACTGCTTTCATGCAAATATAAGGACTGATGTTACAACCCACCTTGCCTGTGGCACCTGATGAACAGAAGAGTAAGCCACTGCAGCACTTCAAAACCATCCCTGCACATGCCGCTCCTTGTCGCTCTCTGGCCTTACCTCATATCCTTATCCACTTCTGTGGAGAGCCTGCCACGGCACCTGCAAAGCAAGACGGACACCTTTCATAGTCACCTTGTGCTACTTGGTCGTTCTGCTCCAACCCAGCTCATGACCAGTCCCTCTTCTTACACAGCTCTTCAGAGTGCAGTTTGCTCCTTTGAGCCTGTGCGAGACACCTGTGAAAGAAAAAGAAACGCATAGGCCGATGCAGCATCCAAAGACACAGCACAACTAGGTAAGTTACTCTCATCTGCTCCCTTACCTCTGCCGCTTACCAGCCCCCGAGGCAGATGCTTCAATCTACCCTCTTCAAACAGCTACAACACCTCTAAAAGACAAAGAGGGGATGCCTAGAGGAACAGTGAGACCTACAACACAACAACTGCTACATCTGTTCCTCACTCACCTTGCCAGAGGCAGCTCTGCGTGTGACGTCCCAGGTTGTACACTGCGTTACCTAACCCTTACCGTAACCCTTACCCTAACCCTTCTCACCCTTACCATTACCCAAATCCTTACCTTTACTTTTTCCTTACCCTTACTCTTTCCTTTAACCATAACCTTACCCTTACCCTATACCTTACTCCAACCCTTCCCCTTACCTTCCCCTTCCCCTTACACTTAACCTAACCCTTACCCTTCTGCTTCCCCTAAAACATATCCTAACACTTTCCCTTACCCTTAAACTTACCCTAACCCTTTCTATTACCCTTACACTTACTCTTGCCCTAATCCTTGCTTGCACCCTTACACTTTTCCTAACCCTTACCCTTACCCATACTCAAACACTTACTCTAACCTTTACCCCGACCCGTACCCTTACCCTTACCCTTAACATAACCCTAAACCTTAAACCTTACTGTAAAGCTTACCCTTTCTGCTACACTTACCCTTAGCCTAAATCTAAACCTTACACTTACCCTTAGCCTAACCCTCACCCTTACCATTACCCATACCCTTATTCTTACCCTTACCCTAACCCTTGCCTTTACACTTACGGTTACCATTAACCTTACCCTTACCCTAACACTTATCCTTAACCTAACCCTAACCCTAAACCTTACCCCAGCCCTTACCCTGACCCTTACATTAACCCTAACCCTTACCCTAAAACTTACACTTACTCTTAACCTTAACCTTACCCTTAACATTCACCTAATACTTACGCATATGTTTTCCTGACTTTAACCCTAAAACTAACCCTAACCATTACCCTAACACTTAACCTTACCCTAACCCTAACCCTAACCCTTACTCTAACCCTTACCCTGACCTGTACCCTTACACTTACCCTTACCCTTATACTTACCCTAATTCTTACCCATACCATAACCCATACCCTAATACATATTTGTACCCTTAACCTTACCGTTACCCTTAACCTTACCCTTACCCTTACTCTATCCGTTACCCTTACGCTTACCCTTAACATAAACCTTACCCTTGACCTTACCCTTACCATAAGCCATACAACAACACTTACATGTACACTTACGCTTGCACTTACCCTAGCAATTACTCATACAATTACCCTTAACCTTACTATTAAGCTAACCCTAAACCTTACTCTTATCCTAACACTTACCCTTATCCTAAACCTTACCCTTTCTGCTACACTTACCCTTTGCCTAATTCTAAACCTTACCCGAACCCTCACCCTTACCTAAATCTAACTAAAATCTAACCATTACCCTAACCCCTCACCCTTACAATATACATATTTTTACCCTTTACCTAAACCTTTACCCCAACCCTTACCTTGACCCTTACATTAACCCTAATCCTTACACTAAACCTTACACTTACTCTTAACCTTAACCTTAGCTGTAACCTAATACTTACTCTTACGTTTCCCTCACCCTAACCCTAAAATTAACCCTAACCATTACCCTAACACTTACCCTTACCCTAACCCTTACTCAAACCCTTACAATTACCCGTACTTTTACACATACCCTTACACTTACTCTTACTCTTAAACTTACACTAACCCTTACCCTTAACTAAATCTAACCCTTACACTAAACATCATCCTTACCCTTACCATTATCCCTTCTCTTACCCTTATCCTAAACATTTCCCAAACCCTTACCCTTACATTAAACCTAACCCTTACCATAACTCTTAACCTTATCCTTAAACTTAACCTAATACTTACCCTTCCGTTTCCCTCACCCTAAACCTAAAATTAGCCTAACCATTACCCTAACACTTACCCTTACTCTAACCCTTACCCTGAACTTAAGTGTAAGTGTTAGGATAACGTTAACCTTAAGGGTGACCCTTAAGCTTATCCTTAATGTTTATGGTTAGGTTAAGGGTAATTGTACGAGTAATTACTAGGATAAGTGTAAGCGTAAGTGTACATGTAAGTGTTGATGTATGGCTTATGGTAAGGGTAAGGTAAAGGGTAAGGTTTATGTTAAGGGAAAGTGTAAGAGTAACGGATAGAATAAGGGTAAGTGTAACGGTTAAGTGTTAGGGTAATGGTTAGGGTTAATATTAGGATTAGGGTGAGAAAAATGTAAGGTTAAGTACTAGCTTAAGGTTAAGGGTAAGGTTAAGGTTAAGGTTAAGAGTAAGTGTAAGGTTTAGGTTAAGGGTTAGGGTTAATGTAAGGTTCAGGGAAAGGTTTGGGGTAAGGTTTAGGGTTAGGTTCAGCTTAAGGGTAAGGGTTGGGGTAAGGTTAAGGGTATGGATAAGGATAAGTGTAAGGGATAGGGTAAGGGTAAGGGTTAGCGTAAGGGTAAGATTAATGGTAAGGTTTATGTTAAGGGTAAGCGTAAGGGTAACGGATAGAGTAAGGGTAAGGGTAACGGTAAGGTTAAGGGTACAAATATGTGTTAGGGTATGGGTTATGGTATGGGTAAGAGTTAGGGTAATGTAAGGGTAAGGGTGAGTGTAAGGGTATGGGTCAGGGTAAGGGTTAGAGTAAGGGTTAGGGTTAGGGTAAGGGTAAGTGTTAGAATAATGGTTAGGGTTAATTTTAGGGTTAGGGTGAGGGAAACATAAGGGTAAGTATTGGGTTAAGGTAAGGGTAAGTGTAAGGTTTAGATTTAGGCTAATGGTAAATGTAGCAGAAAGGGTAAGGTTTACGATAAGGGTAAGTGTTAGGGTAAGGGTAAGGTTTAGGGTAACATAAAGGGTAAGGATTACGGTAAGGGTAAGGGTACGGGTAGAATTTGTTAGAATATGGCTTATGGTAAGGGTAAGGTTTAGGGTAAGAGTAAGTGTAAGTGTATGTGTAAGGGTACGGGTCATTGTGAGGGTTACAGTAAGGGTTAGGGTAAGGGTAGGTGTTAGGGTAATGGTTACGGTTAATTTTAGGGTTAGGGTGAGGGAAACGGAAGGGTAAGTATTAGGTTAAGGTTAAGGGTAAGGTTAAGGTTAAGAGTAAGTGTAAGTTTTAGGGTAAGGGTAAGGGTTAATGTAAGGGTCAGGGTAAGGGTTAAGGTAAGGTTTAGGGTTAGAGTTAGGTTAAGGTTAAGTTTTAGGGTAAGGGTAAGTTATATGTATAAGGATAAGTGTAAGGATAAGTGTTAGGGTAAGTGTAAGGATAAGGATAAGTGTACAAGTCAGGGTAAGGTTTAGAGTTAGGATTAGGGTTTGGGTTAGGGTAAGGGTAAGTGTTAGGGTAATGGTTAGGGTTAATTTTAGGTGTAGGGTGACGGATAAGAAAGGGTAAGTAGTACGTTAAGGTTAAGCGTAAGGTTAAGGTTAAGAGTAAGTGTAAGTTTTAGGGTACGGTTTAGGGTTAATGTAAGGGTCAGGGTAAGTGTTTGGGTAAGATTTAGGGTTAGGGTAAGAGTAAGTATATGGGTAATAGTAAGGGTAAGTGTTAGGGTTAGGGTAAGTGTAAGGTTTAGATTTACGCTAAGGGTAAGTGTAGCAGAAAGGGTAAGGGTTACGGTAAGTGTAACTGTAGGGATAAGGTTAAGGTTTAGGCTTACGTTAAGGGTAAGGGTAATGCTTTGGTAAGGGTAAGAGTAAGGGTAAAGGTAAGGGTTACGGTAAGGGTACTGGTAGAAGTATGTGTTAGAGTACGGCTTATGGTAAGGGTACAAGTAGCTCTCCCCCAGAGACAGGACCCAAAGGTGTACAACCAGTTCCCAACACCCCTGAGACACAGGCCCCAACACCCCCCCAGACACAGGGACCCAAATTCTACAAGCAGCTCCCAACCCCTGCCAGGCAGGCCCCCTACCCTATACAAGCAGCTCCCAATCCTCCCCCCCCCCCCCGCCCCCCCGAGGGAGGCCCCCAAGCCCCCCACAAACACAGGCCCCTACAGTGTACAGGCAGCTCCCAGCCACCCCCAGATGCTGGCCCCAAAGTTGTACAAACAGCTCCCAGCCACCCTGCAGAAACAGATTCCTACATTGTACAAGCAGTTCCCAGCCCGCTAGACACAGGCCCTGACCCCCCACAGATGCAGGCCCAAAAGGTGTACAAGCAGCTCCCACCCCTCCCCCAGACGCAGGTCCCAAGCCCACCCCCAAATACAAGCCCCTACAACCAGCACCCAACCCCCTACCCCCGATGCCAGGCCCAAAGGTGTAGAAGCAGCTCCAAACCTCCTCCCTCAACCCAGGCTCCAACAGTGTACAAGCAGCTCCCAACCAACCCTCCCCTTCCGCCCCCCCCCCCGACAATGGCTCCAAAGGAATACAAAGAGCTCCCACCCCTCCCCCAGATGCTGGTCTCAACCTCCCCCCGCCCCCAGAAGCAGGCCCCAAAGGTGTAGAGTCAGCTCCCAACCCCCTCAATGCTGGCCCCAAGGGTCTACAAGCAGCTCCCCCCTTGCCCCCAGATACCGGCCCCCAGACACAGACCCCAAAAGCCTAATCACAGGCCCTGAACTCTAGAGGCAGGCTCCAAAACCCAGGACAAAGCCCCAGTGGTTCGAGACAGGGCCCAAATCCCAGACACAGGCCACAAAGGCTAAACATATGCCAAAAAAAGTATTAGTGCTGGTGCCAAATTTTACAGACAGGCCCAAGAGCCCGAGATGCTCAAGGCTGAGAAGTAACTTGGCTTTCTGAATTACTGGAAAGCAGCTTTCATTCTCAGATAATTGTGTGCAGGCTGATTAAGGAGGTATTGGGGAGGCAAGGACAATCCCCAGACAAGGACTGTATATCTCGAAACAAGACACTGGAACTCATTATAAGGAAAAAATTTCTCAAGTAACTAATAAGACGAACTGTTGGGTATGCACCCATCTGCCACAGCATGGGAATAAGGGTGTATCGTTAATTGGGATTCCCTTGCCTGCAAACTTATCTTGGACTAATTTGTGGGAAAACACATCTTGGGGTCGAAAATATTAAGCAGTTTTGGAACTAGAAGTGAGTAGCTTCGTGCCGTTAGAATCCTATTATGTATGTGTACAAAGGTGTAACCCGCCTAAGGGTATAGGAAAACAGCATTGTATAAATACGGATACTACTTATGTGGGAAATCAGACATCTTGTAATTGAACAATTGATATTAGTACGACTAGCGGCTGGGCAAATTCAACCAGCTGGACGGTTCCAGAAGGAAAAGGATGGTATTGGCTATGCAATGATACAGCCCGTAAGGTCTTGCCTGAGAATTGGAAGGGAACTTGCACTCTTGGAGCGGTAGTCCCCAATATGACAGTACATGATGTAGTGCCTCGAGGTTACTTGAGAAATCATATCCGGAGAATCAGATGAAAAATTAACAATCCATTGGTAGAGAGACACACCCCTTTTCATAGTTTTGTGCGATGGTTTATCCCATGGTTAGGAGTGAGTGAATTGGAAAAGGCAATAGTTAATATTTCTGCAATTATAGAGAAGTTAGAAAACAAAATTCTGGATGCTATAAAGGCTCAACAAGAAGAGATATCTAGTTTATCACAGGTAGTATTCCAAAATCGGATGGCCCTAGACTTGTTACTGGCCACTCAAGGGGGAGTCTGTACAGTAATAAACACAAGTTGTTGTATGTATGTAGATCAGAGTGGAAGGATCTCTACCGACCTGGAAGAAAGATGGAAGCAGACAAGGATCCTACATGAGATCAGTAAAGATGATCTTTCATGGAGTTTTAGTGAACTATGGAATAAGTTAACCTCCTGGTTGCCCAATTTCCAATGGTTGAAACAAGTATTCATTGCTCTCATCGTATTAGTAGTGTTAGGAATATTTGTGTGCATGTTGTTTAGATGCCTGCTTTGTTGTGTTACTGTAAATAATGAAAGTATCTGATGCAAAAGAATTTGCATGGGAAAAGAAAAGGGGGGATTGATTAAGGAGGTATTGGGGAGGCAAGGACAATCCCCAGACAAGGACTGTATATCTCGAAACAAGACACTGGAACTCATGATAAGGAAGCGGCAGGCGGACAGAGAAACGAATGTAAGGACTATAACTGTCGAAACTGGACATTGGAATTCATTATAAAGGTACAACAAACGGGAGAATTAGCAACAACCAGCTCTTGCAATTAAGAAACATGCCAATTCAGCAGATTCCTGACCAAAGGTGAAAAGTACACTGTGAGGAAGACTCGGGGTCTTCCTCCCAAAGACCCCTGCCCACGTCCCAAAGACCCCTGCCCACAATTCTTGGAAGGCTCTGCGCAGGCGCAAGGTGCCAAAAGGCTAATTAGCATGAGAAGCGAGGGAAGGCGGGGATAGGTAATGCATATGTATAGGTGCTTGTAGAATATTGATAGATTGATTGTATAAATTCAAGACTGCTTTCTGCTTTGGGTATGCACGATAGGTGGAGAGATCCCCCATGCATCCAGCGCTGCAATAAAGAATATACCACTTAAAGGAATTTCGGCTTCGATCTTTGAATCAAGGCTAGATAGGATGGGGCTTCAGGCACCTCTTCACCTGAGGAAACACACTGCCATCAGGCACCGACGTGCCAGACAAGCTTGTTCTGCTAGAACACCCTACTCAGATGCACTGTGGCATTCAAGTGAACTGCTTTCATGCAAATATAACGACTGATGTTACAACCCACCTTGCCTGTGGCACCTGATGAACAGAAGGGTAAGCCACCGCAGCGCTTCAAAACCATCCCTGCACGTGCCGCTCCTTGTCGCTCTCTGGCCTTATCTCATATCCTTATCCACTTCTGTGGAGAGCCTGCCACGGCACCTGCAAAGCAAGACGGACACCTTTCATAGTCACCTTGTGCTACTTGGTCGTTCTGCTCCAACCCAGCTCATGACCAGTCCCTCTTCTTACACAGCTCTTCAGAGTGCAGTTTGCTCCTTTGAGCCTGTGCGAGACACCTGTGAAAGAAAAAGAAACGCATAGGCCGATGCAGCATCCAAAGACACAGCACAACTAGGTAAGTTACTCTCATCTGCTCCCTTACCTCTGCCGCTTACCAGCCCCCGAGGCAGATGCTTCAATCTACCCTCTTCAAACAGCTACAACACCTCTAAAAGACAAAGAGGGGATGCCTAGAGGAACAGTGAGACCTACAACACAACAACTGCTACATCTGTTCCTCACTCACCTTGCCAGAGGCAGCTCTGCGTGTGACGTCCCAGGTTGTACACTGCGTTACCTAACCCTTACCGTAACCCTTACCCTAACCCTTCTCACCCTTACCATTACCCAAATCCTTACCTTTACTTTTTCCTTACCCTTACTCTTTCCTTTAACCATAACCTTACCCTTACCCTATACCTTACTCCAACCCTTCCCCTTACCTTCCCCTTCCCCTTACACTTAACCTAACCCTTACCCTTCTGCTTCCCCTAAAACATATCCTAACACTTTCCCTTACCCTTAAACTTACCCTAACCCTTTCTATTACCCTTACACTTACTCTTGCCCTAATCCTTGCTTGCACCCTTACACTTATCCTAACCCTTACCCTTACCCTTACTCAAACCCTTACTCTAACCCTTACCCTGACCCGTACCCTTACCCTTACCCTTATTCATACCATTACCCTTACCCTTAACCTTACCCTTATCCTAACACTTACCCTAAACCTTAACCTTTCTGCTACACTTATCCTTTTCCTAAATCTAAACCTTACCCTTACCCTTAACCTAAGCCTAAACCTTAAACCTTACCGTAAAGCTTACCCTTTCTGCTACACTTACCCTTAGCCTAAATCTAAACCTTACACTTACCCTTAGCCTAACCCTCACCCTTACCATTACCCATACCCTTATTCTTACCCTAACCCTTATCTTTACACTTATGGTTACCATTAACCTTACACTTACCCTAACACTTATCCTGAACCTAACCCTTATCCTAACCCTTACCCTGACCCTTACATTAACCCTAACCCTTACCCTAAACCTTACACTTACTTTTAACATTAACCTTACCCTTAACCTTTAGCTAATACTTAACCTTACGTTTTTCTCACCCTAACCCTATAATTAACCATAACCATTACCCTTACACTTAACCTTACCCTTACAATAAGCCATACAACAACACTTAAATGTACACTTACGCTTACAGTTACCCTAGGAATTACTCTTTCAATTACTCCTACCCTTACCCTTACACTTACCCTTACCCTTCTCCATACCATTACCCTTACCCTAAACCTTACACTTACCCTTATCCTTACCCTAACCCTCACCCTTACCATTAACCATACCCTTACTCTTCTCCTTACCCTAAACCTTACCCCAACCCTTACCCTGACCCTTACATTAACCCTAACCCTTAACCTAAACCTTACACTTACTCTTAACCTTAACCTTACCCTTAAACTAATACATACCCGTACATTTCCCTCACCATAACCCTAATTTTAACAGTACCCATTACCCTAACACTTATCCTTACCTAACCCTAACCCTTACTCTAACCCTTACCCTGACCCGTACCCTTACACTTACCCTTACCGTTACACTTACCCTAACCCTTTCCCTTACCATTACCGATACCCTTACCCTTACCCTTACCCTTACCCTTACCCTTACCCTTACCCTTACCCTTACCCTTACCCTTACCATTACCCTTACCCTTAACCTAACCCTTATCCTAACACCCTTACCCTAATCCTACACCTTTCGGCTACACTTACCCTTCGCCTAAATCTAAACCTTACACTTACCCTTACCCTCACCCTTACCATTACCCATATCCTTACTCTTACCCTTACCCTAAACCTTACCCTTCCTTTTACCGTTATCATTAACCTTAACCTTACCCTATCCCTTACAATTATCCTTGTCCATACAACTTACCCTTACCCTAACACTTACCCTTAACCTAACTCTAAACCTAAACCTTACCTGAAACCTTACCCTGACCCTTACATTAACCCTAACCCTTATCCTAAACCTTACACTTCCTCTAAACCTTAACCTTACCCTTAACCTTAACCTAATCCTTACCCTTACGTTTCCCTCACCATAAGCATAAAATTTACCCTAACCATTACCCTAACACCCTTACCCTAACCCTTACTCTAACCCTTACAATGACCCGTACCCTTACACATACACTTACACTTACTCTTACCCTAAACCTTACCCTTACCCTAACACTTACCCTTATCGTAAACCTTACCCTTTCTGCAACACTTACCATTAGCCTAAATCTAAATCTTACACTTACCCTTACCTGAACCAAATACTTACCCTTACGTTTCCCTCACCCTAACCCTAAAATTAACCCTAACCATTATTCTAACCCTTACCCTGACCCATACCCTTACACTCACCCTTACCCTTACATTACCATAACTCTTACCCATACCATAACCCATACCCTAACACATATTTGTACCCTTAACCTTACCGTTACCCTTACCCTTACCCTTACTCTATCCGTTACCCTTACACTTACCCTTAACATAAACCTTACCATTAATCTTACCCTTACGCTAACCCTTACCCTTACCCTATCCCTTACACTTTTCCTTATGCATACCCTTAACCTTACCCCAACCCTTACCCTTAAGCTGAACCTAACCCTAAACCTTACCCCAAACCTTTCCCTGAACCTTACATTAACACTAACCCTTAACCTAAACCTTACACTTACTCTTAACCTTAACCTTACCCTTAACCTTAAGCTAGTACTTAACCTTACATTTTTCTCACCCTAATCCTAAAATTAACCCTAACCATTACCCTAACACTTAACCATTACACTTACCCTTATTCTATCTGTTACCCGTACGCTTTCTTTTAACGTAAACCTTACCCTTGACCTTACCCTTACCATAAGCCATACAACAACAATTACATGTACACTTACGCTTACACTTACCCTAGCAATTACTCGTACAATTACCCTTACCCTTAACCTAAGCCGAAACCTTAAACCTTACAGTAAACCTTACCCTTTCTGCTACACTTCCCCTTAGCCTAAATCTAAACCTTACACTTACCCTTAGCCTAACCCTCACCCTTATCATTACCAATACCCTTATTCTTACCCTTACCCTAACCCTTACTCTAACCCTTACATTTACCCGTACTTTTACACATACCCTTACGCTTACCCTTACTCTTAAACTTACACTAACCCTTACCCTTAACTAAATCTAACCCTTACACTAAACATCATCCTTACCCTTACCATTATCCCTTCTCTTACCCTTACCCTAAACGTTTCCCAAACCCTAACCCTTACATTAAACCTAACCCTTACCATAACTCTTAACCTTATCCTTAAACTTAACCTAATACTTACCCTTACGTTTCCCTCACCCTAAACCTAAAATTAGCCTAACCACTACCCTAACACTTACCGTTACTCTAATCCTTGCCCTGAACTGTACCCTTACACTTCCACTTACCCACTTAAGTGTAAGAGTTAGGATAACGTTAACCTTAAGGTTGACCCTTTAGCTTATCCTTAATGTTTATGGTTAGGTTAAGGGTAAGGGTAATGGTTTGGTAAGGGTAAGGTTAACGGTAATTGTACGAGTAATTGCTAGGGTAAGTGTAAGCGTAAGTGTACATGTAAGTGTTGTTGTAGGGCTTATGGTAAGGGTAAGGTCAAGGGTAAGGTTTATGTTAAGGGTAAGCATAAGGGTAACGGATAGAGTAAGGGTAAGGGTAAGGTTAAGGGTAACGGTAAGGTTAAGGGTACAAATATGTATTAGGGTATGGGTTATGGTATGGGTAAGAATTAGGGTGAGTATAAGGGTAAGGGTAAGTGTAAGGGTACAGGTCATGGTAAGGGTTAGAGTAAGGGTTAGGGTTAGGGTTAGGGTAAGGTTAAGTGTTAGGGTAATGGTTAGGGTTAGTTTTAGGGTTAAAGTCAGGAAAACGTATGCGTAAGTATTAGGTGAATGTTAAGGGTAAGGTTAAGGTTAAGAGTAAGTGTAAGGTTTAGGGTAACGGTTAGGGTTAATGTAAGGGTCAGGGTAAGGGTTGGGGTAAGGTTTAGGGTAAGGGTTAGGTTAAGGATAAGTGTTAGGGTAAGGGTAATGGTAACCATAAGTGTAAAGGTAAGGGTTAGGGTAAGGGTAAGAATAAGGGTATGGGTAATGGTAAGGGTGAGGGTTAGGCTAAGGGTAAGTGTAAGGTTTAGATTTAGGCTAAGGTTAAGTGTAGCAGAAAGGGTAAGGTTTACGGTAAGGGTAAGTGTTAGGATAAGGGTAAGGTTTAGGGTTAGGTTAAGGGTATGGGATCGGGTAAGGGTAAGGGTAAGGGTAAGGGTAAGGGTAAGGGTAAGGGTAAGGGTAAGGGTAAGGGTTACGGTAAGGGTAAGAGTTATGGTAAGGGTACGGGTACGGGTAGAAGTATGTGTTAGAGTATGGGTTATGGTAAGGGTAAGGGTTAGGGTAAGGGTAAGTGTTGGAGTAATGGTTAGGGTTAATTTTAGGGTTAGGGTGAGGGAAAAGTAAGGGTAAGTATTAGGTTAAGGTTAAGGGTAAGGTTAAGGTTAAGTGTAAGTTTTAGGGTAAGGGTTAATGTAAGGGTCAGGGTAAGGGTTCAGGTAAGGTTTAGGTTTAGGGTTAGGTTAAGGTTAAGTGTTAGGGTAAGCGGAAGTTGTATGGATAAGGATAAGTGTAAGGGATAGGGTAAGGGTAAGTGTTAGGGTAAGGGTAAGGTTAATGGTAACCGTAAGTGTAAGGGTAAGGGTTAGGGTAAGGGTAAGAGTAAGAGTAAGGGTAAGGGGAAGGGGAAGTCTAAGGGTCCAGGCCAGGGTAAAAGTTAGAGTAAGGGTTAGGGTTAGGGTTAGGGTTAGGTAAGGATAAGTGTTAGGGTAATGGTTACGGTTAATTTTAGGGTTATGGTGAGGCAAACGTAAGGGTATGTATTAGTTTAAGGGTAAGGTTAAAGTTAAGATTAAGTGTAAGGTTTAGGTTAAGGGTTAGGGTTAGAGTAAGGGTTAGGGTTAGGGTTAGGTTTAGGGTAACGGTTAATGTAAGGGTCAGGGTAAGGGTTGGGGTAAGGTTTAGGTTAAGGGTAAAAGTAAGTATAATGGTAAGGGTAAGAGTGAAGGTTAGGGTAATGGTTAGATTTAGGCAAGGGTGAGGGTTAGGGTAAGGTTTAGAATTAGGCAAAGGGTAAGTGTAGCAGAAAGGGTAAGGTTTAGGATAAGGGTAAGTGTTAGGATAAGGGTAAGGTTTAGGGTTAGCTTAATAGTAAGGTTAAGGGTAATTGTATGAGTAATTGCTAGGGTAAGTGCAAGCGTAAGTGTACATGTAAGAGTTGTTGTATGGCTTATGATAAGGGTTAGGTTAAGGTTAAGGTTTATGTTAAGTGTAAGTGTAAGGCTAACAGAGACAGTAAAGGTAAGGGTAAGGGGAACGGTAAGGTTAAGGCTACAAGTACGTGTTAGGGTATGGGTTATGGTAAGGGTAAGGGTCAGGGTAAGGGTAAGTGTAAGGGTTAGAGTTACGGTTAGGGTTAGGGTAAGGGTAAGTGTTAGGGTAATGGTTAGGGTTAGTTTTAGGGTTAAAGTCAGGAAAACGTAAGGGTAAGTATTAGGTTAATGTTAAGGGTAAGGTTAAGGTTAAGAGTAAGTGTAAGTTTTAGGGTAAGGGTTAGGGTTAATTTTAGGGTCAGGGTAAGGGCTGGGGTAAGGTTTAGGGTTAGGGTTAGGTTAAGGGTAAGGATTAGGGTAAGGGTAAGGGTATGGATAAGGATAAGTGTAAGTGTTAGGGTAAGGGTAATGTTAAAGGTAACAGTAAGTGTAAGGAGAAGGGTTAGGGTAAGGGTAAGAGTAAGGGTATTGGTAATGATAAGGGTGAGGGTTACAGTAAGGGTAAGTGTAAGGTTTAGATTTAGGCTAAGGGGAAGTGTAGCAAAAAGGGTAAGGTTTACTGTAAGGTTTAAGGTTTCGGCTTAGGTTAAGGGTAAGCGTAAGGGTAAGGGTTGTGAGGAATGTTTTAACAATTCGTGTCCATAAAGAACAATTCTGTTTGAAATGTTTGAATCCTGTCTGCCTCTGGGCCCTGCACTGGCAATTCAATGGTTGAACCACAGCTGCAGTGTGTCCCAGTCTCCCCCTCATTCCTCATTCTAGCCAATTTATCACTTCTTAAATTTATGAACCTGTTTGCTTTTGTTATTCCGGACTTCTATTTCTAACACTGCTATAGATGTGTCTGTGAATGGCTGGGGAAGAATGTTTTAATTACCCGTGTGTCTGGGAGTTTCAGAACAACTGATAACAACTAGTGACTGTTATGGGATACTATGTGGATCTTTGGTATCTGGTTAGGGGGGGCCGAGAAAGAAGCTGAAAGGCGGCTGGGAGACAAGATTTGAAGAAGGTGTTTTGAAGAAGGTGTTCCGTAAACTTGGGATGGAGCCAATAAGTACAAAGGGGAAGAGGAAGACTGCGAGCCTTCAGCATGGAAGACCCCTAGAGACCCCCAGAAGAGACCCCAGAGGAGACTGCGCATGCTCCAGTAGGAGGGACTGCACCCCGGAAGCTAATTTTAATAATCTATTTTTTTTAGAAGTAGTAATGAATATGTATTAGTCTAGGAGCATAAAAATCAGTTGCTTGATGTAATTGGTGTGCATCCTGGTGGAGCGGAGACTCCCGGTGCACCCAGCGCTGTTTACTTACCTCTATTCCTTTATATCCTTTAATAAATCCTATTTTTCATTTAATTCTAATTTGAATCCTGAGCTATTTATAACAGGGTAATTGTACGAGTAATTGCTAGGGTAAGTGTAAGCGTAAGTGTACATGTAAGTGTTGTTGTAGGGCTTATGGTAAGGGTAAGGTCAAGGGTAAGGTTTATGTTAAGGGTAAGCATAAGGGTAACGGATAGAGTAAGGGTAAGGGTAAGGTTAAGGGTAACGGTAAGGTTAAGGGTACAAATATGTATTAGGGTATGGGTTATGGTATGGGTAAGAATTAGGGTGAGTATAAGGGTAAGTGTAAGGGTACAGGTCAGGGTAAGGGTTAGAGTAAGGGTTAGGGTTAGGGTTAGGGTAAGGTTAACTGTTAGGGTAACGGTTAGGGTTAGTTTTAGGGTTAAAGTCAGGAAAACATATGCGTAAGTATTAGGTGAATGTTAAGGGTAAGGTTAAGGTTAAGAGTAAGTGTAAGGTTTAGGGTAAAGGTTAGGGTTAATGTAAGGGTCAGGGTAAGGGTTGGGGTAAGGTTTAGGGTAAGGGTTAGGTTAAGGGTAAGTGTTAGGGTAAGAGTAAGGTTAATGGTAACCGTAAGTGTAAAGGTAAGGGTTAGGGTAAGGGTAAGAATAAGGGTATGGGTAAGGGTAAGGGTGAGGGTTAGGCTAAGGGTAAGTGTAAGGTTTAGATTTAGGCTAATGGTAAGTGTAGCAGAAAGGGTAAGGTTTACGATAAGGGTAAGTGTTAGGGTAAGGGTAAGGTTTAGGTTTAGGTTAAGGGTAAGGGATAGGGTAAGGGATAGGGTAAGGGATAGGGTAAGGGATAGGGATAGGGTTAGGGATAGGGTAAGGTAAGGGTAAGGGTTATGGTAACAGAAGGGTAAGGGTACGGGTAGAAGTATGTGTTAGAGTATGGGTTATGGTAAGGGTAAGGGTTAGGGTAAGAGTAAGTGTAAGGGTATGTGTAAGTGTACGGGTCACTGTAAGTGTTAGAGTAAGGGTTATGTTAGGGGTAACTGTTAGGGTAATAGTTAGGGTTAATTTTAGGATTAGTGTGAGGAAAACGTAAAGGTAAGTCTTAGGTTAAGGTTAAGAGCAAGTGTAAGGTTTAGGTTAAGGGTAAGGGTTAATGTAAGGGTCCTGGAAAGGGTTCAGGTAAGGTTTAGGGTTAGAGTTAGGTTAGGGTTAAGTGTTAGGAAAAGGGTAAGTTGTATGTATAAGAATAAGTGTAAAGGTAAGGGTATTGGTAATGATAAGGGTGAGGGTTAAGGATAAGGTATAAGGATAAGGGTATTTTAATTTTTTAATTCAATTAATTTTAAATTAAAAATTTTTAATTTAATTAATTAATATTTGAATTGTACGAGTAATTGCTAGGGTAAGTTTAAGCGTAAGTGTACATTTAAGTGTTGTTGTATGGCTTATTGTAAGGGTAAGGTTAAGTGTTAGGGTAATGGTTATGGTTAATTATAGGGTTAGGGTGAGAAAAACGTAAGATTAAGTATTAGCTAAAGGTTAAGGGTAAGGTTAATGTTAAGAGTAAGTGTAAGGTTTAGGGTAAGGGTTAGGGTTAATGTAAGGGTCAGGGTAAGGGTTGGGGTAAGGTTTAGGGTAAGGGTTAGGTTAAGGATAAGTGTTAGGGTAAGGGTAAGGTTAATGGTAACCGTAAGTGTAAAGGTAAGGGTTACGGTAAGGGTAAGAATAAGGGTATGGGTAATGGTAAGGGTGAGGGTTAGTCTAAGGGTAAGTGTAAGGTTTAGATTTAGGCTAAGGGTAAGTGTAGCAGAAAGGGTAAGGTTTACGGTAAGGTTTAAGGTTTAGGATTATGTTAAGGGTAAGGGTAAGGATAAGGGTAAGGGTACGGGTCACGGTAAGGGTTAGAGTAAGGGTTTGAGTATGGGTAAGGGTAAGGGTTAGGATAAGTGTAAGGGTGCAAGCAAGGATTAGGGCAAGAGTAAGTGTAAGGGTAATAGAAAGGGTTAGGGTAAGTTTAAGGGTAAGGGAAAGTGTTAGGATATGTTTTAGGGGAAGCAGAAGGGTAAGGGTTAGGTTAAGTGTAAGGGGAAGGGGAAGGTAAGGGGAAGGGTTGGAGTAAGGTATAGGGTAAGGGTAAGGTTATGGTTAAAGGAAAGAGTAAGGGTAAGGAAAAAGTAAAGGTAAGGATTTGGGTAATGGTAAGGGTGAGAAGGGTTAGGGTAAGGGTTACGGTAAGGGTTAGGTAACGCAGTGTACAACCTGGGACGTCACACGCAGAGCTGCCTCTGGCAAGGTGAGTGAGGAACAGATGTAGCAGTTGTTGTGTTGTAGGTCTCACTGTTCCTCTAAGCATCCCCTCTTTGTCTTTTAGAGGTGTTGTAGCTGTTTGAAGAGGGTAGATTGAAGCATCTGCCTCGGGGGCTGGTAAGCGGCAGAGGTAAGGGAGCAGATGAGAGTAACTTACCTAGTTGTGCTGTGTCTTTGGATGCTGCATCGGCCTATGCGTTTCTTTTTCTTTCACAGGTGTCTCGCACAGGCTCAAAGGAGCAAACTGCACTCTGAAGAGCTGTGTAAGAAGAGGGACTGGTCATGAGCTGGGTTGGAGCAGAACGACCAAGTAGCACAAGGTGACTATGAAAGGTGTCCGTCTTGCTTTGCAGGTGCCGTGGCAGGCTCTCCACAGAAGTGGATAAGGATATGAGATAAGGCCAGAGAGCGACAAGGAGCGGCACGTGCAGGGATGGTTTTGAAGCGCTGAGGTGGCTTACCCTTCTGTTCATCAGGTGCCACAGGCAAGGTGGGTTGTAACATCAGTCGTTATATTTGCATGAAAGCAGTTCACTTGAATGCCACAGTGCATCTGAGTAGGGTGTTCTAGCAGAACAAGCTTGTCTGGCACAGCGGTGCCTGATGGCAGTGTGTTTCCTCAGGTGAAGAGGTGCCTGAAGCCCCATCCTATCTAGCCTGCACACAATTATCTGAGAATGAAAGCTGCTTTCCAGTAATTCAGAAAGCCAAGTTACGTCTCAGCCTTGAGCATCTCGGGCTTTTGGGCCTGTCTGTAACATTTGGCACCAGCACTAATACTTTTTTTGGCATATGTTTAGCGTTTGGGGCCTGTGTCTGGGATTCGGGCCCTGTCTCGAACCACTGGGGCTTTGTCCTGGGTTTTGGAGCCTGCCTCTAGAGTTCAGGGCCTGTGATTAGGCTTTTGAGGTCTGTGTCTGGGGGCTTGTATCTGGGGGCAAGGGGGGAGCTGCTTGTAGACCCTTGGGGCCAGCATTGAGGGGGTTGGGAGCTGACTCTACACCTTTGGGGCCTGCTTCTGGGGGCGGTGGGGGGGTTGAGACCAGCATCTGGGGGAGGGGTGGGAGCTCTTTGTATTCCTTTGGAGCCATTGTCGGGGAGGGGGGGGGGGGGGGCGGAAGGGGAGGGTTGGTTGGGAGCTGCTTGTACACTGTTGGAGCCTGGGTTGAGGGAGGAGGTTTGGAGCTGCTTCTACACCTTTGGGCCTGGCATCGGGGGTAGGGGGTTGGGTGCTGGTTGTAGGAGCTTGTGTTTGGGGGGGGGGCTTGGGACCTGCGTCTGGGGGAGGGGTGGGAGCTGCTTGTACACCTTTGGGGCCTGCATCTGTGGGGGGTCAGGGCCTGTGTCTAGCGGGCTGGGAACTGCTTGTACAATGTAGGAATCTGTTTCTGCAGGGTGGCTGGGAGCTGTTTGTACAACTTTGGGGCCAGCATCTGGGGGTGGCTGGGAGCTGCCTGTACACTGTAGGGGCCTGTGTTTGTGGGGGGCTTGGGGGCCTCCCTCGGGGGGGCGGGGGGAGGGTTGGGAGCTGCTTGTATAGAGTAGGGGGCCTGCCTGGCAGGGGTTGGGAGCTGCTTGTAGAATTTGGGTCCCTGTGTCTAGGGGGGCGGTTGGGGCCTGTGTCTCAGGGGTGTTGGGAACTGGTTGTACACCTTTGGGTCCTGTCTTTGGGGGGGAGCTACTTGTACACTTTTGGGGTCTGTATTTGAGGGGGGTTGGGAGCTGCTTGTGCACTTTTGGACCTATGTTTAGGCTGGTTGGGAGTTGCTCATGCATTCTAAGTGCCTCCCTTTTGAGAAGGGTTGGGGCCTGCATCTGTGCGTGGTTGGGAGCTGCTTGTACACTATAGGGGCCATGGTCTTGGAGGGGGGTCTGGGCTGTTAATACACCTTTGTGGCCTGTGTTTGGGGGGGGGGGGGGTGGGCCTGTGCCTGGGGAAGTTGGGAGGTGCTTGTTCAGTCTAGGAGCCTCCATTTGGGGGTATTTGGGGCCTCCCTTTGAGGGGGAGGGAGTTGGGAGTTGGTTGTACACCTCCGCATCCCATGTCTTGGGGGGGGTGGGGGGAGTGGGACCGGTCTCTGAAGGGGCGGGTTGTGAGCTGCTTGTACACCTGTGTCGGGGGGAGGGTAGGGGGGTTGGCGGGGGTCGGGTCCGGGTCTTGGGCCAGTGTCTGGGTGGAGTCCAGTTCTTGGGAGGGGGTGGTGGGGTAGGAGCTGCTTGTGGGCAGTTGGGATCTGCATCTGGGTGTGGTTGGTGCCTGCTTCTGTTGGCAATTTGGGGCCTGCTTGTAGACATCTGCAGCCTGGGTTTGGGGGCTTTTCTGTAACGTTTGGGGCCTGCATTTTTGCTTTGGGATGCATCTTGAGCTTTTGAGGCCTAGCAGTAGCATTTGGGGCCTGCATCTGGGGCTTTTCTGTAGCATTTTGGTTGCGTATTTGTGATTTGGGGCCTGTATCCAGGGTTTTGCCTTTTTTGTAGTTTCCATCTTTGTGTGTGTGTGTTTCGTTGTTGGTTGTCTGGGGTTAGGGGCAGTTTGGGGTTTGGATTAAGGTCAGTGTCATTAGCGTTAAGGGGTTGATAATAAGGGTTAGGGTTGTGGTTAGAGTTGTTAGGTTTAAGGGGAATAAGGATTTCAGGGTAAGGGGATCAAGGTTGTGGGAATAAAAATGTTGTTTTTGCGCAGTTACATCCTGTAGAGGGAAGGAAGGTGGTATTGAGATATGCTTGCAGTGATAAGACAGCTTAACAGTGTGAAATGAGTTCATCTGATTCGTGTCAATATGGAACAATGCTAGGGCCGCATGATATGATGAAAAGTCTGAGAAAACCAGAGTGGTTAATATATATAGTTCTTGTATCTTGCAAAGGAATGGTCCAGCAATTCGGGTCAATAGGGGATAAGAGAACAAAGGGGTTTCAGAATAACTGCTAACTATTACAACTGTTGCATGGGACACTATGCAAGTGTCTGCCATCCAGCCAAGATGGACAAAGGAGAAGGACAAGAGAAAAGCCTGGGAGGAAGACTACGAGCCTTCAGTACGAGCGGCCCCCAGAGGGACCACCGGAGACTGATAACGCCTGCACCAGTGGGAGGGTTTGGATTCTGGGAACTAATTAGAATAACCCTGCCTTTTGTAGAAGTAGTAATGAATATGTATTAGCCTAGCAGCATAAAAACCAGCCGCCTGATGTAACTTCTGTGTGTCTTGGTGGAGCAGAGACTCCTGGCGCACCCAGCGCTGCTTGCTTACCTCTATTCCTTTAATAAATCATAAACATTAATTGCAATCCTATTTGGGACCCAGTCATTTATTACAAGTGGGCGCTCGTCCGGGAGGGCTTTGGTTCCTGATTTCTGGTTTGATCTAGGAGAGGCACCCCCACCATTTGGTGGCTGCTGTTTGAGTCAGGTCAGAACTAATGGCATCTTGAACCTGAATAAAGGTAAGCAAAGTTTCTGATTCTTTTTTTCAGCTCCCTTGCCAGCTGCAGCACTATATTTTGCCCGTAATTGTGTGTGTGAAGATCCAAACGAAGATGACGGAGTCGTAAGCATTTAAAGTGTATACCGTTCGGTTGGGTGGGGTTCGGTTGCCTGTGTGTGTAAGAGTGTGACTGAGATGGAACTTAGTTCCGAAGCGATTGTGGAGGTCTTCTAACCGCGTTTTCAATCTCCCACGAGGGACTTGGCCGGTGAAGGACCGAAGGGATTCCTATAGGATTTGTGGGTGTGTGATAGGTCCTCGACCCCCTGCAAGACACTCTTACTAAGGTAACCAAGGGCTGTGGGAATTGCCATAGTAAAATTCCTAGATGGGTCAGACAAAATCGAAGACCAGAGACCAGAAGAAAGGGAGCAAATTACCAGTCATACCACCAGAAAGTCCATTAGGAATAACGATTAGAAATTGGAATGATAGGGACCCCAGAAAAGGGAAAAGTAAATTAAAAATGGTCCAGTATTGTGTGACAGAATGGCCAAAGGAGCCTTTAAGACTACATGTCTTTTGGCCTGTTTTTGGATCCTTCGAAGACTGGATTTGCCAGGCCTTAAATATCCATGTTAATTCAAAGGAACCTTTTAGCCAGGAAGAAAGTGATTATGCAGGATTATGGATCAGGAGGACTTCACGTCCTTTTCCAGCCTCAATATTTACACTAAAAGCAGATAAGAAATTTGAAGAACAAGAAGAACATGACAAAGAAAAAGAAGATAAACGTGAGCCGTTGGATAAGCTACCACCTCCATATCCTAACAATCCACCCCCGGCGGCTCCCCCTCCGGTGGCTGTGGTATCGCCACCAGTACCACCGTTGCCCCAGCTTCCACCACCAACAGCACCAGAATTAGACCGACCTCCGGCCGCATGCAGGAGAAGTAGGACGGACGTATCTGAGAGGGCTTCTCTATATCCCTTAAGGGAGGTAACTGGTGTATAACTGGTGCGCGTCTTGGTGGAGCAGAGACTCCCGGCGTACCCAGCACTGTTTGCTTACCTCTATTCATTCAGTGAATTGTAAACTTTGATTGTAATCCTATTTGGGACTTTTATTTATTATAACAGACAACCTTGTAAAACGCAGACAACCAGAATCCTTACAGCAATTAGGTGGAAATCACAGCGTAAGAAACATTACCACCTCAAAGAGTAAAAACCTCAAAAGAAATGTGACTTGTAACAGGCCAGCAGCTGTGTATTTTCTGTGAAGCACCAGCTAGATTATGAACCTTGAATAGCACAGTTAAAGGGGAAACAGGGGAGGGTCCCGGTCCTCGGCAGAAAAAAAAAGTGTATAAACTGTGTATGGAATTAGTAGGCACCCTCCTGCTTGTGGGACACCCGCCATTGTAATCTCGAATAATAATGCTACTGTACTGAGATCCTCGACTCAGCCTATGCTATTTGCTACAGATTGATTCAGGGTTTTCAGGTTTCAGGGATTGGGCACTAGGGTTGGGTTTCAGGGTAAGGGGTTTCAGGGTTTATGTTTAGGATTTTAAGGTTTTTAGGGTTGGAGTTTTAACGGTTAGGGTTTTAAGGATTTGGGGGTTTCAGGGTTAGCGTGTTATGGTATTAGAGTTTTTTGGGTTGTAGTGTTGATATGTTTTTTAGGGTTAGAGTCTTAAGGTTTTATTTTTGGTCAGTTATTTATGGTTAGGGTTTTAAGATCTTTTTTTGTTTTGTTTGTTTTGTTTTTTCAGGTTAGGTTCTCCAGGGCCAGGGTTTTGAGTATCCTAATTTTGGGGGTTTGGATTTTGAGCATCTTAATTTTTGGGGTTAGGCTTTTGTGTGCCCTAATTTTTTGGGATCGGCTTTCAAGCATCCTAAGTAGTTGGGTTAGGGTTTTGAGCATCTTAATATTTTGGGTCTGGGTAATGAGCATCCTCAGTTTTCAGGATAGGGTTTTGAGCATCTTACTGTTTCCAGGATAGGGTTTGGAGCGTCCTAATGTTTTGGGTTGGGGCTTTGAGCGTCCTAATGTTTTTGGGTTAGGGTTTGGAGCGTCCTAAATTTTCAGGATAGGGTTCTGAGCATCTCAGTGTTTCCAGGATAGGGTTTTGAGTGTCCTAAGTTTTTGGGATAGGACTTTGAGCTTCCTAATGTTTTCCGGATAGGGTTTGGAGCATCTTAATGTTTTGGGTTTGGGTTTTGAGCGTCCGAATGTTTTTGGGTTAGGGCTTGGAGCATCCTAATGTTTTTGGGTAAGAGCTTTGAGCATCCTGTTTTCGGGATAGGGTTTGGAGCGTCCTAGTGTTTTCGGGATAGGGTTTTGAGCGTCCAAAGTTTTTGGGTTTGGGTTTTGAGCGTCCAAAGTGTTATAAGTTGCCCCCTTAATTAATTTTCAGAGAGCATTGTATTAATCATAGAAAGGAATTTATTGAGTAAGCAAACATCAAGCAAAACAGCACTGGGCAGCTGGGGAGTCTCAGCTCCGCCAACGGTACGCACCTCACCCCTGCCAGGGTCCCTTTTTATACCTTGCTAATTCCGGGATTACGCAGCACATCCTGGTATATTCTGCGACTGCGCACACTGTTGCGCGCAAAAGAATTTTTAAGAATTTAAATCTCTTTAAAAAGAAAATTAAGCAAAAGAATTTTCATAGTGTCTAGGCAAGCATTATGCAGCTCCTTACTTCAGCAGGGAGCTTTTGCAACTCCCGCTCCTCAAACACAACTCCTTGTTTTTATAATACAAAAGACAATGAACAAACATTTTTGGTGTATTACCCTAAGTTTTTGGGTTAGGGTTTTTTGCATCTTAATGTTTTGGGGTTAGGGTTTGGAGCGCCCTAAGTGTTTGGGCTAGGGCTTTGAGCATTCCTAACGTTTTGGGTTGGGTTTGGGTTTTGAGCATCCTAAGATTTTGGGTTAGGGCTTTTAGGCATAGGTCTTCAGGGGTTTAGTGTGGTAAATAGTTTGGGTTAGGTCTGTAGGGGTTTCGAGGTTTTTTGGATGTTAGGGCTTGAGGCTTTTTTTGTAAGGGCGGTGAGGGTTCCAGTGAGTGCTGGTAAATGCAGTTCTCGAGCACTCGGCCTGTGATTGGCCATGCTGGCTGTGCGGGGAATGCTGGTAGGTGTAGTTTTCTGTAGTTTTCATGGCACTGGGAGGCCATGTTGTGTGCCCAGAGCATGCCGGGAGATGTAGTTCTCGGGACTCCGGACTTCCGGGAGGCCATGTTGCGTACCCATGGTATGCCGGGAAATGTAGTTGTTGGATTCGGGACTTCCGGGAGGCCATGTTGAATGCGCAGAGCATACCGGGAGATGTAGTTCTCGGGAACTAGGGTTAGGGTTAGGGGCTAGGGCTGGGGCTAGAGTTAGGGTTTCGGGTGAGGGTTGGGGTTGGGGGTTATTGTTAGGGTTAGTGGTTTAGGGTTCGGCTTAGAGGGTTATGGTTAGGGATAGGTTAGGGGTAGGTTTAGAGGGTTAGGGTAAGGGTTAGGGGTTAGGGGTTGCGACTGTGGTTAGGCTTAGGGTAAGGGTTAGGGTGAGAGTATTAGGGTTAGGGTTTGGGTTCAGATTAGGGTAAGGGTTAGGGCAAAGTTAAGTGTTAGGGTAAGGCTAAGGGTAAGGCTTAGGGTGAGGATAAGGTTTAGGGAAAGGGTTAGGTTTAGGGTAAGGGTTGGGGTAAGGGTTAGGGTAAGGGTAAGAGTTAGGGTAAAGGATAGAGTAATGGTAAGTATAAGGGTAGGGTAAGGATTAGGGTAAGGGTAAGGATTAGGGTTAGGTTTAGGGTAAGAATAAGGGTAAGCTAATGGTTAGGATAAGGGTAAGGGTTAGGGTAAAGGTTTTCATTTGTTAAAGCTGAAACGCAGTATGCAATCTGGGACGTCACAGCCAGAGCTGCCTATGGCAAGGTGAGAGAGGAAAAGATGGAGCAGATGTTCTACTCCTAGTTTTTTCTTTATACGTAAATACAAGTTTGAGCTAATTCCAGTTGGAAGAGTTCCAATTACTTGCTTGGTCATAATGTCTTTTAATATTGAAAGCTGCAGCAAAAGCATGGGGATTTTTGCTTCTAGAAACACCCTAGTTCTCTTGTCTGCACTATGCATGCTTTTGAGCTAAAACTGATTAAAAAATAAAAAGAAAAATCACACACACAAAAAAAAATATGTACAAACGCAGCTGCTGCTGCTCTCTTCCAACTTCCTTGTGCTTTGCCCCTACCCTTCCCAGGTGATTGGGTTTGGGTGCTAGTCGGGGCCAAATGGTATATGAGTCCCAGGCATCCCCTCAGAGAGCTCATTCTGCTTGGGCTGCTCTTTGGGGTGTTTGTTTTTCCTTCGGTCAGTTGCAGGCTTCTTCAGGTGGATGAGAGTTTATGGACTGATGCGTTTCCAAGTAGCGAGGGGTACGCACATCTTTTTGAGGTAACAGCTAGTAGGATCTGTTAGAATAAACTAATGTAGTATTGATGCCTTTATTGCATGCAGTTCTTTATCAGGTGAGTAACTGTTGCGAGTAACTGAAGTCAATGTTACTTGGTGTGTTTGCTATGCAGTGCCTGTGCGGACTATTGCACGAGACACAGCTTTCTGACATCTGGCCCAGCAACTACTAAATAAGGGGAGGGGAGAAGCTGAAGAACGACCAAAGGACAAAGCCTGGGAGGAAGACTACGAGCCTTCAGTACGAGCGGCCCCCAGAGGGACCACCGGAGACTGATAACGCCTGCACCAGTGGGAGGGTTTGGATTCTGGGAACTAATTAGAATAACCCTGCCTTTTGTAGAAGTAGTAATGAATATGTATTAGCCTAGCAGCATAAAAACCAGCCGCCTGATGTAACTTGTGTGCGTCTTGGTGGAGCAGAGACTCCTGGCGCACCCAGCGCTGCTTGCTTACCTCTATTCCTTTAATAAATCATAAACATTAATTGTAAGCCTATTTGGGACTCGGTCATTTATTACAAGTGGGACCTCCCGATGGGTGGAAGCTGTCGGGATAACTCGGGATGCTGAGGCGTGGTGCTGCAAGGAGGTTGGTGGTCGGTGGCGCCCTGGGGCAGGCCGAATTGGGAGGGGGCGAGGCGGCGGGTGGTCGGTGGCTTCTGTGGAAAAGGCGCTTGTATGGGGGGCTGCGCATTCAGAGGAACCTTGACAAGCTGCAGACAGGGGCAGGCAGGAACCTTTTGAAGTTCAGGAGAGGGAAATGCCAAGCCCTACCCCTAGGGAGAAACACCTCTGTTTACCAGCACTGGCTAGCTCGATACTGAATAAGCATTTCTTCATGGAAGGGGTGCTTTGCTATTAGAACAGGCTGCCCGGGGAAGTGGTAAGAGACCCGATCCTTAAAAGTATTGAAGAGACATGTGGACATAGCCCGGGAGTCCGGCCTCCGGCAGGGCGTGAGCTGGCTCTTCCGAGCCCCTGTGCTCCGGTCTTGTGCGACGCGTTTGCAAGCAGCACCGGGTGCCGGGTCCGACATCGGACGGTTCGGGGACGGCGATTCCGGGGCCGTCGGCTAGCGGGGGGACTATCTCGTGTCCCGGGGATCCGAATTCAGGGGGCGTGGGGGCCGGCCGTGCAGTGAAGCGGGGGGCTGGCGTCCGCCGGCTTCCCAGAGAGCGGGCTTTCGGTGCCGTGCGGTTCGGTGGCCGGCCGTCCCGAAACCCTGGGCACCGGTCTTGTGCTGGACTCAGCGGGGTCCGGGGCCGAACTCGGCTTCTCGGGGCCGGCGGTCCCGGTGTCCAGGTGTTTCGCCTCGGGCGGCGCGGGGCCGGCTGTCTCTAGCAGCTGGGCTCCCAAGAGCTTCTGGACTCCCAAGCGTCGCCCAAGACCGGATCGCAGAGAATCGGGACGGCCGGCCACACCGCTGCGACTAGCACAAGCGTCTCCCGACAACGGAGCCCAGGGGCTTGCGAGGGTCAGATCCCGCGCCCCGGGATAGAGAAACGGGGAGCGCGGGTCGGCCGGCCGCAGCTTCGCACGGGACCGAACCCCCTGTCTCCGGGACGGCCAGACCCCGAGCCGGCAGACAGCAGCCTCCCGCTTCACGGCACAGTCGACCCCCAACCCGCCCGAGTTCTGATCGCCGGGACACGGGACAGCCGGCCGCGTCGCCCGAGGCCGGACACCTGGAGCCCGGGACCGCCGTCCCTGACAAAGCCAAAGTCGGACCCGGACCCCGCTGCGGCTAGCACACGCGTCGCCCAGGACCGCAGCCTAGGACCTCGGGACGGTCGCATCCCGCGCCTCCGGCAGGAGCTACCCGGGAGGGCAGGACGGCCTGCCGCAGCTCCGCAAGAGACCGAACCTGCTGGATTCCGGGACGGCCAGAGCCCGAGCCGGTGGGCAGCAGCCTCCCGCTTCACGGCTCGGCAGGCACCCACGTCGCCCGACTTCGGACCCACGGGACAGCCGGCACCCGCGCCGCCGGAGGCCGGACACACGGGCCTCGGGACCACCGTCCCCGAGCCTCCCGACGTCGGACCCGGACCCCGTGTGTTGGGGCTCTCTCAGCTGGAGTCACCTTTTCCCTGCAGCAGCCCGCACGGTGCTGTACTCTGCATTCGTAGCTGGAACAGCACTGATATCACTCCAGTGTTGTGTCTGCATAGTGCTGGCACAGCATCAGGACTCCTTCCATGCCCCCAAGAGCCAGCAGGCTAGGGGTGGGCAAGTGATGGGGAGGGGACTTTGTCGGGCCAGCTGACCTAAACCAACCAAAGGGATATTCTGTAACACCCCATGTCATAACGCTCGGTTTTCTGTTAATACTTTTCTGTGTGGATATGTTGTATGTAGCCCACTCTCTTTTTTCTTTTTTCCTTTACATCCGATCGGAGAAAATGTTGAAGTCTGTGCTTGTTTTTTTAACATGTTGTGCTGTAACATACTGGCGTTCAGTTTTGTTTGGTATTCAAGCCCGGCATTGTTATCCTCCTGGTCTCCTGGAGATTATATTATTGAAAATATTAAGAATTACAGTGCCTTCTTTTTTGCCCTCAGCAGTCAATCAGTGAATAATATCGGGTGTGGTGCCTTCTACTTTTCTCCCTGTGGGCTAATTACAGCAGCCTTTCAGTATCTTGGATACCCCTGGTGAGATATTATCCTCCTATTACTAGGTCTCGTGTTTGTCTTCTTCCCCAAGGCAAAGCAGTTTATTAAGAATATTATCCAAGGACCTGTCCCCAGACAAAGTTGTGGGTGGCAAGGTGTGTGGCGGGATTTGGGCAGGTACCTATCACGGTTTTCTCCTCCAATGGTTCTAAATTTCACCCCTGAACAAGTACAAAATCCAAGAAAGTTGGTAGAATGTTTGAAAGATGTATGCCCTGACCCTGGCAATACTAGAGAACTCCACTAGCTGTCTGCACTCTGCTGGGGTCTGGCTTACGCCTATCAGATGTCAATTAACATTGCCCAGCACCCTCAAGGGGATAGGGAGGTTCTTGAATTTGATGATGAGACAGCACACACTGTGACCACCCCAGAGGACCGACCATCTTTGGTATCAGTCGCCCCCGTAGTAAAGACAAAACAGTGGAAACGGAGATCAGGTCGTTTAGTAAGGGAAGGAGCGCCTCCTATGGATGAGGGAGAAGAGGAAAAGGCAAGCGGCTCTAAAGCAGCGTTATCACGGCAACATCACGAAGAAGAGACTGAAATCATAGATGAATCAGAAACTACTCGGTCTCTATCCTTGAGTGAGCTGCGAGAAATACGAAAAGACTTCAGTCGCTGTCCAGGTGAGCACATCCTCACTTGGCTGCTTCGACGCTGGGATAGTGGGGCCAATACCCAACAGCTAGAAGGCAACGAAGCCAAGCAGCTGGGATCCCTTTCTAGAGAAAGGCTCATTGACAGAGTAATTGGAAGAGAGGCACAATCAGCCTCTGGAGGCGAATCCTAACAGCTGTGAAAGAAAGGTATCCCCACAAATAGGGTATTGTCTCCCAAGTAAACAAATGGACCACTATGGATAAGGGACCACTATGGATATGGATAAGATTCCAGCAGCTGCGGGAATTAGCTGTGCTGGAGATGCTTTATAGTGATTTAAACAACGCCCAGGCACCTAAAGACCCCGATGAAGTCCAATGCACAGCGTCCATGTGGCGGAAGTTTGTACGGGCTGCACCCCCAAAACATGCCAGCACACTGGCAGTCATGGGTTGGGACGAGGGGATGGGGCCAACTGTGGACAACGTGTCCAATCAACTTCATAAATATGAAGAAAATCTCTCTGCCCCAGTACGGGGCTGCATTTCAGCTGTGGAGAGACTGTCCCAACGGTTAGATGAACACATAGCTTCGTCCTCACCTAGACAGAAAAATTTTTCGGCCTTCAAGCACCAGCAGTCCCTGGCTCAAACAAGGGAGAATCCGGGACGTACACCGCGAGGTACCTTGTGGTTTTATTTACGTGACCACGGGGAAGATATGAGGAAGCGGGACGGTGAACCGACCTCGGCCCTAGCTGCTCGGCTACGTGAGCTACGGAAAGATACAGCAGCAACAAAGAGGGCCCCTAGGAGGATTGCTGCCCCAGTTTCTGTTGAACAGTCCCCCAGAGGGAGTAGAAGGAACAGTAATACTCCTGACCCTGATGAAGAGACTTCTCTTTCACGTTTGGAAGAAATAATTGATTGATACTCCGACCAGGACTAGTGGGGCCCTGCCTCTAGCCAGGTAGAAGAGAGGGACAATCGGATTTACTGGACTGTGTGGATTCGATGGCCTGGCACACCGGAGCCGCAAAAATAGAAAGCTTTAGTGGACACAGGCGCACAGTGTACCCTAATGCCGTCAGGCCACCAAGGGGCAGAACCCATCTCTATCTCCGGAGTGACGGGGGGATCCCAAGAGCTAACCATATTGGAAGCTGAAGTGAGTCTAACTGGGAATGAGTGGCAAAAGCACCCCATCGTGACTGGCCCAGAGGCTCCGTGCATCGTCGGCATAGACTACCTCAGGAAAGGGTACCTCAAGGATCCAACAGGGTACCGGTGGGCTTTTGGCATAGCTGCCTTGAGCACAGAGAAGATTAAACAGCTGTCTACCCTGCCTGGTCTCTCACAAGACCCTTCTGCTGTAGGATTGCTGAGGATTGAAGAACAGCAAGTGCCAGTTGCGACTACAACTGTGCACCGGTGGCAATAGCGCACCAACCGAGACTCCCTGATTCCTCTCCATGAGTTAGTTCACCATCTGGAGAGCCAAGGAGTGATCAGCAAGACTCATTCACCTTTTAACAGTCCTATATGGCCAGTGCGAAAGTCCAATGGCGAGTGGAGGCTAACAGTGGACTATCGGGGCCTGAATGAAGTCACACCACCACTAAGTGCAGCAGTGCCAGACATGCTAGAACTCCAGTACGAACTAGAGTCAAAGGCAGCCAAGTGGAATGCTACTATCGATACTGCTAATGCATTTTTCTCTATCCGTCTAGCAGCAGCATGCAGGCCACAATTTGCTTTCACTTGGAGGGGCATTCAGTACACTTGGAATCGACTGCCCCAGGGGTGGAAACACAGCCCTGCCATCTGCCATGGACTGATCCAGACGACACTGGAACAGGGGAACGCTCCTGGACACCTGCAGTACATCGATGATATCATCGTATGGGGTAACACAGCAGAAGTTTTTGGGAAAGGGAAGAAAATAATTCCAATTCTCCTGAAAGCTGGATTTGCCATTAAACAGAATAAGGTCAAGGGACCTGCACAGGAAATCCAGTTCTTGGGGGTAAAATGGCAGGATGGACGTCGCCACATTCCGACGGATGTGATAAACAAAATAACAGTTCTGTCTCCGCCAACCAGCAAAAAAGAAACAGAAGCGTTCCTAGGTCTTGTGGGATTTTGGAGAATGCATGTGCCAGGCTATAGTCAGCTTGTGAGTCCTCTATATTGAGTGACTCGAAAGAGGAATTGACCATTGAGGCCATCACACAGGTTACCCATCAGTGTGAGACCTGTGCTGCAATCAAACGAGCCGTGAGGGTAAAGCCTTCCTGGAACAGGGGCAGATGGCTTGGATTTCGATCTGGTGAGGTCTGGCAGATTGACTACATCGGACCACTTCCACAAACCCGCCAAGGCAAACGGTACATACTCACCATGGAAGAAGCAACTACTGAGTGGCTGGAGACATACCCTGTAAACCATGCCACGGCCCGAAACACTATCTTGGGCCTGGAAAGACAAGTGCTGTGGCGACATGGTCCACCACAAAGAATTGAGTCCGACAATGGGAGTCACTTCCGAAACAATTTGATCACTTTCTGGGCCAAGAGACATGGCATTGAATGGGTGTATCACATCCCTTATCACCCACAAGCCTCTGGGAAGGTTGAGAGGTACAATGGACTGTTAAAAACTATGCTGCGAGCATTGGGTGCTGCGACATGGAAACATTGGGGTATAAATCTACCAGAGGCCACTTGGCTAGTTAACAACAGGGGGTCTGAAAGCCGTGCTGGTCCTGCTGAAACAGAACCCGTACACACTGTGGGAGAAGCTAAAGTCACTGTAGTGCATGTGGGGAAGTGGATGGGGAAGGCGGTGTGGGTTGCCCCTGCCATGGGAAAAGGCAAAACCACTCGTGGGATTGTCTTTGCCCAAGGTCCAGGGTATACCTGGTGGGTGATGCAGAAAGATGGGGATATCAAGTGTGTGCCTCAAGGAGATTTAACACTGGGAGAAAATTAATCTTAAAGAGAAGCACAAACATAAAAATGCTTCAGTGGACAGAAAACTATGGTAATGAGACCACCTATATACTAAACTGACCTAATTGTGACACAAATGTTATGAAATAAGGGGTGGAAGTTGTGTTGGGTCTGTCTGAGCTGGAGTCACCTTTTCCCTGCAGCAGCCCGCACAGCGCTTCCCAGGGCTCCGGTCTTTGGCGACGCATGTGTCAACCGCACCGGGTTCCCGGTACGACCTCGGACGGCTCTGGAGCTGTGTGTCCCTAGAACCTGTGCTCCGGTCTTGGGCGAGGCATGTGCCAGATGCAGCGAGGTCCGGAGCCGACTTCGGGCGCTTTGAGGACGGTGATCCCCCCGGGGCACGGGATTCTGTCCTCCGGTAGAGCAGGTGCCAGTTGTCCCGTGTTCCATGGGTCCGAACTCGGGCTGCGTGACGCACGGCCATCCCGCGGCCCTGGGCGCCGTTCTTGGGCGACGCATGTGCCAAGCGCACCGGGTTCCCGGTCCGACCTCGGGCGGCGCGGGGCTGGCTGATCCTATAATCTGGGCTCCGGTCTTTGCGATGCGTGTGCTGGACGCACCGGAGACCGTGTGTGACTTCGTGCGGTTCGGGGACGGCGATCCCGAGGCCCGTGTGTCCGGCCTCCGGCGGCGCGGGTGGCGGCTGTCCCGTGGGTCCGAAGTCGGGCGACGTGGGTGCCTGCCGAGCCGTGAAGCGGGAGGCTGCTGCCCACCGGCTCGGGCTCTGGCCGTCCCGGAATCCAGCAGGTTCGGTATCTTGCGGAGCTGCGGCAGGCCGTCCTGCCCTCCCGGGTAGCTCCTGCCGGAGGCGCGGGATGCGACCGTCCCGAGGTCCTAGGCTGCGGTCCTGGGCGACGCGTGTGCTAGCCGCAGCGGGGTCCGGGTCCGACTTTGGCTTTGTCAGGGACGGCGGTCCCGGGCTCCAGGTGTCCGGCCTCGGGCGGCGCGGCCGGCTGTCCCGTGTCCCGGCGATCAGAACTCGGGCGGGTTGGGGGCCGACTGTGCCGTGAAGCGGGAGGCTGCTGTCTGCCGGCTCGGGGTCTGGCCGTCCCGGAGACAGGGGGTTCGGTCCCGTGCGAAGCTGTGGCCGGCCGTCCCGATTCTCTGCGATCCGGTCTTGGGCGACGCTTGGGAGTCCAGAAGCTCTTGGGAGCCCAGCTGCTAGAGACAGCCGGCCCCGCGCCGCCCGAGGCGGGACACCTGGACACCGGGACCGCCGTCCCCGAGAAGCCGAGTTCGGCCCCGGACCCCGCTGAGTCCAGCACAAGACCGGTGCCCAGGGTTTCGGGACGGCCGGCCACCGAACCGCACGGCACCGAAAGCCCGCTCTCTGGGAAGCCGGCGGACGCCAGCCCCCCGCTTCACTGCACGGCCGGCCCCCACGCCCCCTGAATTCGGATCCCCGGGACACGAGATAGTCCCCCCGCTAGCCGACGGCCCCGGAATCGCCGTCCCCGAACCGTCCGATGTCGGACCCGGCACCCGGTGCTGCTTGCAAACGCGTCGCACAAGACCGGAGCACAGGGGCTCGGAAGAGCCAGCTCCCGCCCTGCCGGAGGCCGGACTCCCGGGCTATGTCCACATGTCTCTTCAATACTTTTAAGGATCGGGTCTCTTACCACTTCCCCGGGCAGCCTGTTCTAATAGCAAAGCACCCCTTCCATGAAGAAATGCTTATTCAGTATCGAGCTAGCCAGTGCTGGTAAACAGAGGTGTTTCTCCCTAGGGGTAGGGCTTGGCATTTCCCTCTCCTGATCTTCAAAAGGTTCCTGCCTGCCCCTGTCTGCAGCTTGTCAAGGTTCCTCTGAATGCGCAGCCCCCCATACAAGCGCCTTTTCCACAGAAGCCACCGACCACCCGCCGCCTCGCCCCCTCCCAATTCGGCCTGCCCCAGGGCGCCACCGACCACCAACCTCCTTGCAGCACCACGCCTCAGCATCCCGAGCTATCCCGACAGCTTCCACCCATCGGGAGGTCCCACTTGTAATAAATGACCGAGTCCCAAATAGGCTTACAATTAATGTTTATGATTTATTAAAGGAATAGAGGTAAGCAAGCAGCGCTGGGTGCGCCAGGAGTCTCTGCTCCACCAAGACGCACACAAGTTACATCAGGCGGCTGGTTTTTATGCTGCTAGGCTAATACATATTCATTACTACTTCTACAAAAGGCAGGGTTATTCTAATTAGTTCCCAGAATCCGAACCCTCCCACTGGTGCAGGCGTTATCAGTCTCCGGTGGTCCCTCTGGGGGCCGCTCGTACTGAAGGCTCATAGTCTTCCTCCCAGGCTTTGTCCTTTGGTCGTTCTTCAGCTTCTCCCCTCCCCTTATTTAGTAGTTGCTGGGCCAGATGTCAGAAAGCTGTGTCTCGTGCAATAGTCCGCACAGGCACTGCATAGCAAACACACCAAGTAACATTGACTTCAGTTACTCGCAACAGTTACTCACCTGATAAAGAACTGCATGCAATAAAGGCATCAATACTACATTAGTTTATTCTAACAGATCCTACTAGCTGTTACCTCAAAAAGATGTGCGTACCCCTCGCTACTTGGAAACGCATCAGTCCATAAACTCTCATCCACCTGAAGAAGCCTGCAACTGACCGAAGGAAAAACAAACACCCCAAAGAGCAGCCCAAGCAGAATGAGCTCTCTGAGGGGATGTCTGGGACTCATATACCATTTGGTCTCGCCTAGCACCCAAACCCAATCACCTGGGAAGAGTAGGGGCAAAGCACAAGGAAGTAGGAAGAGAGCAGCAGCAGCTGCGTTTGTACATATTTGTTTTTGTGTGTGTGATTTTTCTTTTTATTTTTTAATCAGTTTTAGCTCAAAAGCATGCATAGTGCAGACAAGAGAACTAGGGTGTTTCTAGAAGCAAAAATCCCCATGCTTTTGCTGCAGCTTTCAATATTAAAAGACATTATGACCAAGCAAGTAATTGGAACTCTTCCAACTGGAATTAGCTCAAACTTGTATTTACGTATAAAGAAAAAACTAGGAGTAGAACATCTGCTCCATCTTTTCCTCTCTCACCTTGCCATAGGCAGCTCTGGCTGTGACGTCCCAGATTGCATACTGCGTTTCAGCTTTAACAAATGAAAACCTTTACCCTAACCCTTACCCTTATCCTAACCATTAGCTTACCCTTATTCTTACCCTAAACCTAACCCTAATCCTTACCCTTACCCTAATCCTTACCCTACCCTTATACTTACCATTACTCTATCCTTTACCCTAACTCTTACCCTTACCCTAACCCTTACCCCAACCCTTACCCTAAACCTAACCCTTTCCCTAAACCTTATCCTCACCCTAAGCCTTACCCTTAGCCTTACCCTAACACAACTTTGCCCTAACCCTTACCCTAATCTGAACCCAAACCCTAACCCTAATACTCTCACCCTAACCCTTACCCTAAGCCTAACCACAGTCGCAACCCCTAACCCCTAACCCTTACCCTAACCCTCTAAACCTACCCCTAACCTATCCCTAACCATAACCCTCTAAGCCGAACCCTAAACCACTAACCCTAACAATAACCCCCAACCCCAACCCTCACCCGAAACCCTAACTCTAGCCCCAGCCCTAGCCCCTAACCCTAACCCTAGTTCCCGAGAACTACATCTCCCGGTATGCTCTGCGCATTCAACATGGCCTCCCGGAAGTCCCGAATCCGACAACTACATTTCCCGGCATACCATGGGTACGCAACATGGCCTCCCGGAAGTCCGGAGTCCCGAGAACTACATCTCCCGGCATGCTCTGGGCACACAACATGGCCTCCCAGTGCCATGAAAACTACAGAAAACTACACCTACCAGCATTCCCCGCACAGCCAGCATGGCCAATCACAGGCCGAGTGCTCGAGAACTGCATTTACCAGCACTCACTGGAACCCTCACCGCCCTTACAAAAAAAGCCTCAAGCCCTAACATCCAAAAAACCTCGAAACCCCTACAGACCTAACCCAAACTATTTACCACACTAAACCCCTGAAGACCTATGCCTAAAAGCCCTAACCCAAAATCTTAGGATGCTCAAAACCCAAACCCAACCCAAAACGTTAGGAATGCTCAAAGCCCTAGCCCAAACACTTAGGGCACTCCAAACCCTAACCCCAAAACATTAAGATGCAAAAAACCCTAACCCAAAAACTTAGGGTAATACACCATAAATGTTTGTTCATTGTCTTTTGTATTATAAAAACAAGGAGTTGTGTTTGAGGAGCGGGAGTTGCAAAAGCTCCCTGCTGAAGTAAGGAGCTGCATAATGCTTGCCTAGACACTATGAAAATTCTTTTGCTTAACGTAACAAAAAAGAGACCCCCCAACCCATTCTCCTTCTGCATCTCAGTTGCCTCTTTTGTTCAAAGACACTGTTGCAAAGCTCATGTAACCATCTCCTGATAAGTTGCTAAAGTAGTGTATCGACATACATGCCTTCCTGTCTAACGCTGGGCCAACATGACCAAATAATAAAAGAAGTTGAACCACAACGCGGAGGAAGACTACGGCCTTCATCTTCACGACCACCAGAGGGACAGAGACGACCCCCTAGCAACAGTGCGCGCAGTCGCAGAATATACCAGGATGTGCTGCGTAATCCCGGAATTAGCAAAATATAAATAAAAAGGGACCCTGGCGGGGGTGAGGTGCGTGACGTTGGCGGAGCTGAGACTCCCCGGCCGCCCAGTGCAGTTTTGCTTGATGTTTGCTCACTCAATAAATTCCTTTCTATGATTAATACAATGCTCTCTGAAAATTAATTAAGGGGGCAACTTATAACACTTTGGACGCTCAAAACCCTATCCTGAAAATACTAGGACGCTCCAAACGCTATCCAGAAAACTTAGGACTCTCCAAACCCTATTCCAAAAACTTAGGACTCTCCAAACCCTATCCCGAAAACTTAGGACGCTCAAAACCCTATCCTGGAAACATAAAGATGCTCAAAACCCTTTCCCGAAAACTTAGGATGCTCCAAACCCTATCCTGGAAACATTAAGATGCTCAAAACCCTAACCCAACTACTTAGGATGCTTGAAAGCCTATCCCAAAAAATTAGGGCACACAAAAGCCTAATCCCCAAAATTAAGATGCTCAAAATCCAACCCCCAAAATTAGGATACTCAAAACCCTGGCCCTGGAGAACCTAACCTGAAAAAAAAAAAAAAAAAAAAAAAAAGATCTTAAAACCCTAACCGTAAATAACTGACCAAAAATAAAACCTTAAGACTCTAACCCTAAAAAACATATCAACACTACAACCCAAAAAACTCTAATACCCTAACACGCTAACCCTGAAACCCTAAAACCCTAACCCCCAAATCCTTAAAACCCTAACCGTTAAAACTCCAACCCTAAAAACCTTAAAATCCTAAACATAAACCCTGAAACCCCTTACCCTGAAACCCAACCCTAGCGCCCAATCCCTGAAACCTTAAAACCCTGAATCAATCTGTAGCAAATAGCATAGGCTGAGTCGAGGATCTCAGTACAGTAGCACTATTAGTCGAGATTACAATGGCGGGTGTCCCACAAGCAGGAGGGTGCCTACTAATTCCATACACAGTTTATACACTTTTTTTTTCTGCCGAGGACCGGGACCCTCCCCTGTTTCCCCTTTAACTGTGCTATTCAAGGTTCATAATCTAGCTGGTGCTTCACAGAAAATACACAGCTGCTGGCCTGTTACAAGTCACATTTCTTTTGAGGTTTTTACTCTTTGAGGTGGTAATGTTTCTTACGCCGTGATTTCCACCTAATTGCTGTAAGGATTCTGGTTGTCTGCGTTTTACAAGGTTGTCTGTTATAATAAATAAAAGTCCCAAATAGGATTACAATCAAAGTTTACAATTCACTGAATGAATAGAGGTAAGCAAACAGTGCTGGGTACGCCGGGAGTCTCTGCTCCACCAAGACGCGCACCAGTTATACACCAGTTACCTCCCTTAAGGGATATAGAGAAGCCCTCTCAGATACGTCCGTCCTACTTCTCCTGCATGCGGCCGGAGGTCGGTCTAATTCTGGTGCTGTTGGTGGTGGAAGCTGGGGCAACGGTGGTACTGGTGGCGATACCACAGCCACCGGAGGGGGAGCCGCCGGGGGTGGATTGTTAGGATATGGAGGTGGTAGCTTATCCAACGGCTCACGTTTATCTTCTTTTTCTTTGTCATGTTCTTCTTGTTCTTCAAATTTCTTACCTGCTTTTAGTGTAAATATTGAGGCTGGAAAAGGACGTGAAGTCCTCCTGATCCATAATCCTGCATAATCACTTTCTTCCTGGCTAAAAGGTTCCTTTGAATTAACATGGATATTTAAGGCCTGGCAAATCCAGTCTTTGAAGGATCCAAAAACAGGCCAAAAGACATGTAGTCTTAAAGGCTCCTTTGGCCATTCTGTCACACAATACTGGACCATTTTTAATTTACTTTTCCCTTTTCTGGGGTCCCTATCATTCCAATTTCTAATCGTTATTCCTAATGGACTTTCTGGTGGTATGACTGGTAATTTGCTCCCTTTCTTCTGGTCTCTGGTCTTCGATTTTGTCTGACCCATCTAGGAATTTTACTATGGCAATTCCCACAGCCCTTGGTTACCTTAGTAAGAGTGTCTTGCAGGGGGTCGAGGACCTATCACACACCCACAAATCCTATAGGAATCCCTTCGGTCCTTCACCGGCCAAGTCCCTCGCGGGAGATTGGAACCGCGGTTAGAAGACCTCCACAATCGCTTCAGAACTAAGTTCCATCTCAGTCACACTCTTACACACACAGGCAACCGAACCCCACCCAACCGAACGGTATACGCTTTAAATGCTTACGACTCCGTCATCTTCGTTCGGATCTTCACACACACAATTATGGGCAAAATATAGTACTGCAGCTGGCAAGGGAGCTGAAAAAAAGAATCAGAAACTTTGCTTACCTTTATTCAGGTTTAAGATGCCATTAGTTCCGACCTGACTCAAAGAGCAGCCACCAAATGGTGGGGGTGCCTCTCCTAGATCAAACCAGAAATCAGGAACCAAAGCCCTCCCGGACGAGCCCCCACTTGTAATAAATGACTGGGTCCCAAATAGGATTGCAATTGAAATTTACAATTTATTAAATGAATAGAGGTAAGCAAGCAGCGCTGGGTGCGCCAGGAGTCTCTGCTCCACCAAGACGCACACAAGTTACATCAGGCGGCTGGTTTTTATGCTGCTAGGCTAATACATATTCATTACTACTTCTACAAAAGGCAGGGTTATTCTAATTAGTTCCCAGAATCCAAACCCTCCCACTGGTGCAGGCGTTATCAGTCTCCGGTGGTCCCTCTGGGGGCCGCTCGTACTGAAGGCTCGTAGTCTTCCTCCCAGGCTTTTCTCTTGTCCTTCTCCTTTGTCCATCTTGGCTGGATGGCAGACACTTGCATAGTGTCCCATGCAACAGTTGTAAAAGTTAGCAGTTATTCTGAAACCCCTTTGTTCTCTTATCCCCTGTTGACCCGAATTGCTGGACCATTCCTTTGCAAGATACAAGAACTATATACGTTAACCACTCTGGTTTTCTCAGACTTTTCATCATATCATGCGGCCCTAGCATTGTTCCATATTGACACGAATCAGATGAACTCATTTCACACTGTTAAGCTGTCTTATCACTGCAAGCATATCTCAATACCACCTTCCTTCCCTCTACAGGATGTAACTGCGCAAAAACAACATTTTTATTCCCACAACCTTGATCCCCTTACCCTGAAGTCCTTATTCCCCTTAAACTTAACAACTCTAACCACAACCCTAACCCTTATTATCAACCCCCTAACGCTAATGACACTGACCTTAATCCAAACCCCAAACTGCCCCTAACCCCAGACAACCAACAACGAAACACACACACACAAAGATGGAAACTACAAAAAAGGCAAAACCCTGGATACAGGCCCCAAATCACAAATACGCAACCAAAATGCTACAGAAAAGCCCCAGATGCAGGCCCCAAATGCTACTGCTAGGCCTCAAAAGCTCAAGATGCATCCCAAAGCAAAAATGCAGGCCCCAAACGTTACAGAAAAGCCCCCAAACCCAGGCTGCACAAGTCTACAAGCAGGCCCCAAACTGCCAACAGAAGCAGGCACCAACCACAGCCAGATGCAGACCCCAACTGCCCACAAGCAGCTCCTACCCCACCACCCCCTCCCAAGAACTGGACTCCACCCAGACACTGGCCCAAGACCCGGACCCGACCCCCGCCAACCCCTCTACCCTGCCCCCGACACAGGTGTACAAGCAGCTCACAACCCGCCCCTTCAGAGACCGGTCCCACTCCCCCCACCCCCCCCAAGACATGGGATGCGGAGGTGTACAACCAACTCCCAACTCCCTCCCCCTCAAAGGGAGGCCCCAAAGACCCCCAAATGGAGGCTCCTAGAGTGAACAAGCACCTCCCAACTCCCCCAGGCACAGGCCTACCCCCCCCCCCAAACACAGGCCACAAAGGTGTATAAACAGCCCAGACCCCCCTCCAAGACCATGGCCCCTAGAGTGTACAAGCAGCTCCCAACCACCCACAGAAGCAGGCCCCAACCCTTCTCAAAAGGGAGGCACCTAGAATGCATGAGCAGCTCCCAACCCCCCTAAACATAGGTCCAAAAGTGCACAAGCAGCTCCCAACCCCCCTCAAATACAGACCCCAAAAGTGTACAAGTAGCTCCCCCCCGAGAGACAGGACCCAAAGGTGTACAACCAGTTCCCAACACCCCTGAGACACAGGCCCCAACCCCCCCCCCAGACACAGGGACCCAAATTCTACAAGCAGCTCCCAACCCCTGCAAGGCAGGCCCCCTACCGTATACAAGCAGCTCCCAACCCTCCCCCCCCCCCCCCCCGAGGGAGGCCCCCAAGCCCCCCACAAACACAGGCCCCTACAGTGTACAGGCAGCTCCCAGCCACCCCCAGATGCTGGCCCCAAAGTTGTACAAACAGCTCCCAGCCACCCTGCAGAAACAGATTCCTACATTGTACAAGCAGTTCCCAGCCCGCTAGACACAGGCCCTGAGCCCCCACAGATGCAGGCCCCAAAGGTGTACAAGCAGCTCCCACCCCTCCCCCAGACGCAGGTCCCAAGCCCCCCCCCCAAACACAAGCCCCTACAACCAGCACCCAACCCCCTACCCCCGATGCCAGGCCCAAAGGTGTAGAAGCAGCTCCAAACCTCCTCCCTCAACCCAGGCTCCAACAGTGTACAAGTGTGATAAATTAGTGGGGGGTTTGTTCATTGTCTTTGAGGAATTTGGAGAAACTGCTGAAGAGATAAGGTTGTACAAGTTAACGGCCTTGGTAAAGGGGAGGATTAAAGCAAGCAGATAACAGGAGGGAGTATTGGATACACATCCTTGAGTGAAACCAGACATCCTGTCTGCCGCTTCATTACCCCCACCTGAATACGAGCACAACGTGTGAACACCAGCAGAGGAACAACGACCCCCCCTCTCAACAATAAACTGCGCAGCCTCAGCCAGTTCAATAGGTCTCGATAAGCTGGAACTCGACTGCTATAAAATAGCTACCCTGGAAAGGGAAGGTGCGTGCTGTTGCGGAGCGGAGACTCCCCAGCCGCCCAGCGCTGTTTTGCTTGTGTCTGCTTACTTGATTAATAAAATAATTTCAATAGACCAGTAAATTGTGTGGTCTAATTTATAACAATTTGGTGCCGTGACTCGGATGAAGGCAAATCTGATTGAAAGACCTTCGGAGGGGGCGCCCCGCTGATTTCAGCGGCCTTCGCTAGGACTACTTTCATTCAAACCCTTCACCGACGAACCCAAAATTAGACACAAGCAAATAAAACCGGTAAACCCCAGGCAACCTTTGTGCACGAAGCCCGAACGAAGACCCACGGGGTGGGTAAGTATAGGCCAGTGTTCCGTTCGGTTGGGGTTGGGTATCCCGGAGCACGACATTTGAGACGTCCAAGTGCGGACGAAGCGAGTGCGGACCCCTCGGTAGTGCGGTTCCCACCTCCCGCGAGGGACTGGGCCTCGAAAAGGGGGAAGCGTTGTGTGTGTGTGTGTGAAGGTGCTCCGGAAGATGGGACAGAAGAAAAGTAAGCCTTCTGGCCCCATGAGGGAGGGATCCAATGCTGTAGGGATACCCTCTGTTCCTTCTGATAGTCCGTTAGGACAAATGATTAAGAATTGGGATGATTCCCCTTCTAGGCGGGGAAAGAGTAAAGTTAAAATGATTTATTATTGTATAGAAGTGTGGGGCAACAAGCCCATCAAAGGGGACAGCGTTTTCTGGCCCCCGTTCGGCTCCTTTGAGGATTGGGTATGCCAAGCCCTCAATATTTATGTTAACTCTAAGGAGCCCTTTAGTTTGGAAGGAAGTGAATATGCGCACCTCTGGATAAATTCAGATACGAGGACGCATCTATATCCTCTAAAAGAAAAAGGAGGGCGGGATAAAAAGAGAAAGGACTTAGAAGTCCCGACATCGCCCCCGCCCTATATTCCACTGCCCGCACCAACGGCTCCTGTCCTTAATGGACTCCCCGAATTAGCTAATCCAGGAGAATCGGAATCGGATCATGAAACACAGGGGCCGGTAACCAGAAGCAGGGCAAGAAATCAGAAATCTGCTTTAAGGGAGGGATTATATCCCCTACGAGAAATAGTAATTGGGCGGACCCCAGCCAGGAATGGAATATGTGGCCATCCCCATTAACTCCGGGGATGTCCGAGATTTTAAGAAAAGGACAGGAGGACGGTAAGCAAGCTTTAATGGCAACTGGCATAGTGTTTGCAAGTGTTGAGGAATAATTCTAACTGGAATAATAACTGTACATTGTATATTGTATATATAAAAGCCCGGGCATTTTTGTTAAAGTATTCTTTTATTCATATGTTAATATGTAAATATGTAAATATAAGAACTGCCATTGAGGTGTATGTCTAAGGGAACAAAATTTGCCCAGGCATATTATTGGCTCATCAGGTTTAAATGTCCTCAGTGTAATTGTCAACAGGCAGTTAATTTACAGTGGTTTGATTTTATTTGTGTATCTATATATTGTGAATTTTGGAGGGATTGGGATTGACTAGTAAAGAGCTTCTAGGAAAACAGTGGAATATTAACCACTGTAGATAACAATAGGAAATGTTCAAAGCAAAGAAACCCCGAGGAAAAGCCCCCTAGGGTGTATACTAACACATTGGAGGGATATAGTGGGGTGAGAGGGTATAGAAAGTAAAAGAACTCTTATCAAATATTGTAATCAATGGTGGCCACTTTATAAACTAGAGGATGGAGCGGAGTGGCCCCTAAATGGAACTATTAATTATAACACCATATTACAGTTAATGTTGTTTTTGTGGAAAGAAGGAAAATGGGATGAAATATGGTATATTGATTGATATGTTGTTTATCTTGGAGGGAAAATGTATGGAATTAAGTTGGACTCTGACTGAGCCTTTGGTGTTGGTATTAGAAAAGTACGGGCTGGAGAAAGATAAAGGAAGTGTTAAAAGGGTTGCTGAAGGCGTTAAAGGTGTGGCATGCAATATTTAACAGAGCTGTTTGAAATTGAATGAGCAGGGAAAGGTGATGTAGGCATTATCTAAGTAACAGTGTAGAAGTTTTGGTATATTTGCATATTTGCTGTGGTGTTTGTTCAGTTTCCCAAGCATCGGGGAGGGGGGAACAGCCTGCTCCACCAGGGGCCTCTCCAGCAGCCGCAGGGGGGCTTCGGCTCCAGCGCCTGGAGCGCCTCCTCTCCCTTCTTCTGCACTGACTTTGGTGTCTGCGGGGGGGTTTCTCGCTCTCCCAACTGCTGTTGAGCAGCAGGGTTTTGTTCGTTTGTTTGTCTGTTTTCGTGGATGTGCTCTCACAGAGGCACGGACTGTGTTGCTCATGGCTTGGCTCTGGGCAGCAGTGGGCCTCTTTGGGGTCAGATGAAATTGTCCCTTATCTACCACGGGGAGGTTTCTGGGTTTTTCTCACGGGGGCTGCCACTGCAGTTTCCTACTCTCACACCCCTCACACCCCCCCCGAACCTTGCCAGCAAACCCAATACACTGGGGCAGCTAAGTCATTACTGACTTGTAAAGCTTCAGGGATTAAATTATCTAATGAAACCCTAAATGTGATGGGGGTAGAAGGTACTGGGATAACAGTGCCACTTTTGGGGAATACTAAGCTGAGACCAGGGGATAAAATGATCACTGGGCAATTATTGTATGTATCCAAGGCGGAAACTAACTTGTTGGGAAGGGATTTGATGATTAAATTGGGCATTCAAATAGTAAATTGTTAGACTGGAATAACAGTGTTATTAATGAAGTGCTCTCAGGCCCTGAGAGCAAACATATATTCACCTCTGACTGGAAAGACCCTGAAATGGGGGTGGAAGCAACAATATAGGTGGACAATTTTACCTCAGGGGTTTACAGGGTCACCTATCTATTTGGGTAAATTCTAAAAAAGGTTTTGGAGCAATTACAACCTCCCAAGGAGGTATTAATGTTACAAATATGTGGATCATTTTAAGGAAAATGGATACTCCCCAATGGGAGAGAAATGCTGAATAAAGTGATAATGAGGCAAATATTAACTGTTTTACATCAGAAGAGTCATTGGGAGGTGCAAGCAATGTGTGATGTTGTTCTAAGAAAGCATGTCTGTGTAGGAATATATACTTTAGGGAAGCACACATGCAGAGGATGTACTATATGTCAAAAGGTAAATAAAAAAGGTCTTCTGTATCCTATCTAGAGGGGGACGGGAGCCAGGGCTTTGACCTTTCCAAAGTATACAGGTAGACTTTACTGAGTTACTTGTTTGTCCTAATTGACCATGTGACTGAATGAGTGTAAAGTTTTACTGCAAGGATTAAAGCAGGCCTTAGAGATTGAGTGGGATTTTCACAGCCCCTGGCACCCCTCCTTTTCTGGAAAGGTAGAGCGAATGAATGGTGAAATTAAGAAACAACTAACAAAACTTATGCTGGAAATTAAGGCTTCTTGGGTAAAATGCTTCCCCCTTGCACTGTTAAACATATGGATGCAGCCCAGAACTGATGTAGGAATTTCTCCTTTTGAAATGCTATATGGTATGCCCTATGACTTGGAATTGCCACTTGATCACCCTCAATTCTAATGAAGACTTTGAAAGAGACTCTTTTTAACACCACGATGGGGAAGGCCCCTATGTTGTTTTGCTTACTACAGAAACAGCCGTTTGGACTGCGGAGAAAGGATGGACACATGCCAGCCGTGTTAAAGGACCCACCTGTGATAAGATGTGGGAGATCGCTCCAGGAAACAAAGACCTGAAGCTCACATTGTGACGAACTCGATAGGTACCGTGGGTTAAGGTAGAGGCTCTCCCCTGAAGAACACTACTGCTGCCGAGAAGAACTAAAACCTCGTAGTTGGCTGCAACCCAACTGACGAGTGAGGCAGAGGAGTGAATAAGTGGGGAAAGACATGGGCCTCAGCCATTCCTATCGGTATTTGGGGGTTCTCGCAGTGATTTCATCCTGCATAGCGACTCAACACCACCCCCACCAACCTTTTAAATGGACTTTAAGTCGATTCGAAGATCAACAGGTTATTGCAACCCAGATAACATCGGGGGGGGCTCGAGGCCCCGATGCTGGGAATATGTGGGATTTTATTTCTGCCCAAGTTCTAACCTGGGAAGGGGGTACTGTAAATGCCTGAACGTGTATTATTGTGCATACCGGGGGTGTGAAACCATTGCTACAGACTGGACGCTTGGGGCTGGTCGGGATAAATTCTTACAAGTGGGATATGGGCTGCAAAGTTGTAACCGACAATTGGATCCCCGTTACAGGTGGTGAGGGCATGGTATAGGGTATACAGGAACCTTCCACGGAAATAAAGAAATTTGCAAGGTTCTATATATAAATATAACAAACTCGGACGATACTAGCTGGGTACTAGGAAAAATGTCAGATTTTACGAACACGGAACAGATAGGGGAGGACTCATCCTAATAAAGAAGGGAAAACCCGAGACTTCCAAGGTAGTCGGGCCTAATAAAGAGTTACTAGGGGAAGGTTTGGTTGTCCAGACTGTAAATATACCTGGGACTGCCCAACCTACTACAGTGTTTTCTAATAAGTTGACAGAGTTATCCTTTCCCACACTGCTTCCAAGCATTGTGAAAAAAAAGAAAGGGGTTGTACCCGAGGAGATAACTGAAGGGTACTGGCTATGTGTAAGTGTTAAGCCCCCATATTCAAATTCTTCCAAGTGCAGTTGGGGTCAGGAAATTGGGATAACTTTGACCCAAGTTACGGGAAAAGGTAGATGTATTGGCACAGTTCCAAGAGATAAAAATGATCTGTGCCATGCCACTGAAAAAAATAAAAATAAGAATGGACCAAACACATAAATGGTTAATTCCTGCAAATAACACTAGGTGGGTATGTTCATTGTTGGGAGTCACTCCTTGCCTATCTTTAAAATTGTTTAGCATATCTCATGATTTTTGTGTACAGGTGGTCATTATACCAAGGATTCTATACCACACTGAAGAGTATATGTATACCTATCACACAGTGGCTGAATACCATCTGGTAAAGAGGGAGCCTATTACAGCTGTCACCTTAGCCACTTTAATGGCCCTTGGGGCTGCAGGTGCAGGAACTGGAATTGCCTCCCTGATAAAACAAAGCCAGGAATTTACTTCTCTACGCATTGCCGTAGATGAGGATCTGGCCCGTATAGAGCAATCAATAACAGCTCTGGAAAAATCGGTTAGGTCATTATCCGAAGTGGTACTCCAAAACCGTAGAGGGTTGGATTTGATTTTCTTACAACAAGGAGGACTGTGTGCAGCCCTACGTGAAGAATGTTGTGTATATGCAGATCATACTGGGGTGGTAAGAGATACAATGACTAAATTGAGGGAAGGATTAGAAAAATGCAAAAGGGAAAATGAGGCTCATCAGAATTGGTATGAATCCTGGTTTAATTATTCACCTTGGCTTACCACACTATTGTCAACTATAGCGGGACCTTTATTACTAATAATAATAGCACTGACTTTTGGACCATGTATATTCAATCAAGTAATCGCAATTGTGAAAAGTCGATTAGAAGCAGCTCATCTTATGCTTGTGCGTGCTAAGTATGAATCTCTTGAGCAGGAGGAGGACAATGCAGAAACTTTAATGCTCAGCAAGCAAATATTGCAAAAATTCAATGAACAAAATATGTTAGAAAAAGAAAAAGGAGGGATTGTGATAAATTAGTGGGGGGTTTGTTCATTGTCTTTGAGGAATTTGGAGAAACTGCTGAAGAGATAAGGTTGTACAAATTAACGGCCTTGGTAAAGGGGAGGATTAAAGCAAGCAGATAACAGGAGGGAGTATTGGATACACATCCTTGAGTGAAACCAGACATCCTGTCTGCCGCTTCATTACCCCCACCTGAATACGAGCACAACGTGTGAACACCAGCAGAGGAACAACGACCCCCCCTCTCAACAATAAACTGCGCAGCCTCAGCCAGTTCAATAGGTCTCGATAAGCTGGAACTCGACTGCTATAAAATAGCTACCCTGGAAAGGGAAGGTGCGTGCTGTTGCGGAGCGGAGACTCCCCAGCCGCCCAGCGCTGTTTTGCTTGTGTCTGCTTACTTGATTAATAAAATAATTTCAATAGACCAGTAAATTGTGTGGTCTAATTTATAACACAAGCAGCTCCCAACCAACCCTCCCCTTCCGCCCGCCCCCCCCCCGCCCTTCCCCCGACACAGGCTCCAAAGGAATACAAAGAGCTCCCACCCCTCCCCCAGATGCTGGTCTCAACCCCCCCCCCCCCCGCCCCCAGAAGCAGGCCCCAAAGGTGTAGAGTCAGCTCCCAACCCCCTCAATGCTGGCCCCAAGGGTCTACAAGCAGCTCCCCCCTTGCCCCCAGATACCGGCCCCCAGACACAGACCCCAAAAGCCTAATCACAGGCCCTGAACTCTAGAGGCAGGCTCCAAAACCCAGGACAAAGCCCCAGTGGTTCGAGACAGGGCCCAAATCCCAGACACAGGCCCCAAACGCTAAACATATGCCAAAAAAAGTATTAGTGCTGGTGCCAAATGTTACAGTGTCTGTAAAAAAAAAAAAGCCCAAAAGCCCGAGATGCTCAAGGCTGAGACGTAACTTGGCTTTCTGAATTGCTGGAAAGCAGCTTTCTTTCTCAGATAATTGTGTGCAGGCTAGATAGGATGGGGCTTCAGGCACCTCTTCATCTGAGGAAACACACTGCCATCAGGCACCGCTGTGCCAGACAAGCTTGTTCTGCTAGAACACCCTACTCAGATGCACTGTGGCATTCAAGTGAACTGCTTTCATGCAAATATAAGGACTGATGTTACAACCCACCTTGCCTGTGGCACCTGATGAACAGAAGGGTAAGCCACCGCAGCGCTTCAAAACCATCCCTGCACGTGCCGCTCCTTGTCGCTCTCTGGCCTTATCTCATATCCTTATCCACTTCTGTGGAGAGCCTGCCACGGCACCTGCAAAGCAAGACGGACACCTTTCATAGTCACCTTGTGCTACTTGGTCGTTCTGCTCCAACCCAGCTCATGACCAGCCCCTCTTCTTACACAGCTCTTCAGAGTGCAGTTTGCTCCTTTGAGCCTGTGTGAGACACCTGTGAAAGAAAAAGAAACGCATAGGCCGATGCAGCATCCAAAGACACAGCACAACTAGGTAAGTTACTCTCATCTGCTCCCTTACCTCTGCCGCTTACCAGCCCCCGAGGCAGATGCTTCAGTCTACCCTCTTCAAACAGCTCCAACACCTCTAAAAGACAAAGAGGGGATGCTTAGAGGAACAGTGAGACCTACAACACAACAACTGCTACATCTGTTCCTCACTCACCTTGCCAGAGGCAGCTCTGCATGTGACGTCCCAGGTTGTACACTGCGTTACCTAACCCTTACCGTAACCCTTACCCTAACCCTTCTCACCCTTACCATTACCCAAATCCTTACCTTTACTTTTTCCTTACCCTTACTCTTTCCTTTAACCATAACCTTACCCTTACCCTATACCTTAGTCCAACCCTTCCCCTTATCTTCCCCTTCCCCTTACACTTAACCTAACCCTTACCCTTCTGCTTCCCCTAAAACATATCCTAACACTTTCCCTTACCCTTAAACTTACCCTAACCCTTTCTATTACCCTTACACTTACTCTTGCCCTAATCCTTGCTTGCACCCTTACACTTATCCTAACCCTTACCCTTACCCATACTCAAACCCTTACTCTAACCCTTACCGTGACCCGTACCCTTACCCTTACCCTTAACCTAACCCTAAACCTTAAACCTTACCGTAAAGCTTACCCTTTCTGCTACACTTACCCTTAGCCTAAATCTAAACCTTACACTTACCCTTAGCCTAACCCTCACCCTTACCATTACCCATAGCCTTATTCTTACTCTTATCCTAACCCTTACCTTTACACTTACGGTTACCATTAACCTTACCCTGAACCTTTAGCTAATACTTAATCTTACGTTTTTCTCACCCTAACCCTATAATTAACCATAACCATTACCCTAACACTTAACCTTACCCTTACAATAAACCACACAACAACACTTAAATGTACACTTACGCTTAAACTTACCCTAGCAATTACTCGTACAATTAAAATATTAATTAATTAAATTAAAAAATTTTAATTTAAAATTAATTGAATTAAAAAATTTAAGTACCCTTATCCTTATACCTTATCCTTAACCCTCACCCTTATCATTACCAATACCCTTATTCTTACACTTATTCTTATACATACAACTTACCCTTTTCCTAACACTTAACCCTAACCTAACTCTAACCCTAAACCTTACCTGAACCCTTTCCAGGACCCTTACATTAACCCTTACCCTTAACCTAAACCTTACACTTGCTCTTAACCTTAACCTAATACTTACCTTTACGTTTTCGTCACACTAACCCTAAAATTAACCCTAACCATTACCCTAACAGTTACCCCTAACATAACCCTTACTCTAACACTTACAGTGACCCGTACACTTACACATACCCTTACACTTACTCTTACCCTAACCCTTACCCTTACCATAACCCATACTCTAACACATACTTCTACCCGTACCCGTACCCTTACCATAACTCTTACCCTTACCGTAACCCTTACCCTTACCCTATCCCTATCCCTTACCCTATCCCTTACCCTTAACCTAACCCTAAACCTTACCCTTATCCTAACACTTACCCTATCCCTTACCCTATCCCTTACCCTTAACCTAACCCTAAACCTTACCCTTATCCTAACACTTACCCTTACCGTAAACCTTACCCTTTCTGCTACATTTACCCTTAGCCTAAATCTAAACCTTACACATACACTTAGCCTAACCCTACCCCTTACCATTACCCATACCCTTATTCTTACCCTTACCGTAACCCTTACCTTTACACTTACGGTTACCATTAACCTTACCCTTACCCTAACACTTATCCTTAACCTAACCCTTACCCTAAACCTTATCCCAACCCTTACCCTGACCCTTACATTAACCCTAACCCTTACCCTAAACCTAACACTTACTCTTAACCTTAACCTTACCCTTAACATTAACCTAGTACTTATGCATACGTTTTCCTGACTTTAACCCTTAAACTAACCCTAACCATTACTCTAACACTTAAGCTTACCCTAACCCTAACCCTAACCCTAACCCTAACCTTTACTCTAACCCTTATCCTGAACTTAAGTGTAAGTGTTAGGATAACGTTAACCTTAAGGGTGACCCTTAAGCTTATCCTTAATGTTTATGGTTAGGTTAAGGGTAATTGTACGAGTAATTGCTAGGGTAAGTGTAAGCGTAAGTGTACATGTAAGTGTTGATGTATGGCTTATGGTAAGGGTAAGGTAAAGGGTAAGGTTTATGTTAAGGGAAAGCGTAAAAGTAACGGATAGAATAAGGGTAAGTGTAACCGTTAAGTGTTAGGGTAATGGTTAGGGTTAATTTTAGGATTAGGGTGAGAAAAATGTAAGGTTAAGTACTAGCTTAAGGTTAAGGGTAAGGTTAAGGTTAAGATTAAGTGTAAGGTTTAGGTTAAGGGTAAGGCTTAATGTAAAGTTCAGGGAAAGGTTTGGGGTAAGGTTTAGGGTTAGGTTCAGCTTAAGGGTAAGGGTTGGGGTAAGGTTAAGGGTATGGATAAGGATAAGTGTAAGGGATAGGGTAAGGGTAAGGGTTAGCGTAAGGGTAAGATTAATGGTAAGGTTTATGTTAAGGGTAAGCGTAAGGGTAACGGTAAGGTTAAGGGTACAAATATGTGTTAGGGTATGGGTTATGGTATGGGTAAGAGTTAGGGTAATGTAAGGGTAAGGGTGAGTGTAAGGGTATGGGTCAGGGTAAGGGTTAGAGTAAGGGTTAGGGTTAGGGTAAGGGTAAGTGTTAGAATAATGGTTAGGGTTAATTTTAGGGTTAGGGTGAGGGAAACATAAGGGTAAGTATTGGGTTAAGGTAAGGGTAAGTGTAAGGTTTAGATTTAGGCTAATGGTAAATGTAGCAGAAAGGGTAAGGTTTACGATAAGGGTAAGTGTTAGGGTAAGGGTAAGGTTTAGGGTAACATAAAGGGTAAAGATTACGGTAAGGGTAAGGGTATGGGTAGAAGAATTTGTTAGAATATGGCTTATGGTAAGGGTAAGGTTTAGGGTAAGAGTAAGTGTAAGTGTATGTGTAAGGGTACGCGTCATTGTAGGGGTTAGAGTAAGGGTAGGTGTTAGGGTAATGGTTAGGGTTAATTTTAGTGTTAGGTTGAGGGAAACGGAAGGGTAAGTATTAGGATAAGGTTAAGGGTAAGGTTAAGGTTAAGTGTAAGATTTAGGGTAAGGGTAAGGGTTAATGTAAGGGTCAGGGTAAGGGTTAAGGTAAGGTTTAGGGTTAGAGTTAGGTTAAGGTTAAGTTTTAGGGTAAGGGTAAGTTGTATGTATAAGGATAAGTGTAAGGGTAAGTGTTAGGCTAAGTGTAAGGATAAGGATAAGTGTACAAGTCAGGGTAAGGTTTAGAGTTAGGATTAGGGTTTGGGTTAGGGTAAGGTTAAGTGTTAGGGTAATGGTTAGGGTTAGTTTTAGGATTAAAGTCAGGAAAACGTATGCGTAAGTATTAGGTTAAAGTTAAGGGTAAGGTTAAGGTTAAGAGTAAGTGTAAGGTTTAGGGTAAGGGTTAGGGTTAATGTAAGGGTCAGGGTAAGGGTTGGGGTAAGGTTTAGGGTAAGGGTTAGGTTAAGGATAAGTGTTAGGGTAAGGGTAAGGTTAATGGTAACCGTAAGTGTAAAGGTAAGGGTTACGGTAAGGGTAAGAATAAGGGTATAGGTAATGGTAAGGGTGAGGGTTAGGCTAAGGGTAAGTTTAAAGTTTAGATTTAGGCTAAGGGTAAGGGTAAGGTTTAGATTTAGGCTAAGGATAAGTGTTAGGATAAGGGTAAGGTTTAGGGTTAGGTTAAGGGTATGGGATAGGGTAAAGGTAAGGGTAAGGATAAGGGTTACTGTAAGGGTAAGGGTTACAGTAATGGTAAGGGTAAGGGTAGAAGTATGTGTTAGAGTATGGGTTATGGTAAGCGTAAGGGTTAGGGTAAGGGTAAGTGTTGGGGTAATGGTTAGGGTTAATTTTAGGGTTAGGGTGAGGGAAAAGTAAGGGTAAGTATTAGGTTAAGGTTAAGGGTAAGGTTAAGGTTAAGTGTAAGTTTTAGGGTAAGGGTTAATGTAAGGGTCAGGGTAAGGGTTCAGGTAAGGTTTAGGGTTAGGGTTAAGTTAAGGTTAAGTGTTAGGGTAAGCGTAAGTTGTATGGATAAGGATAAGTGTAAGGGATAGGGTAAGGGTAAGTGTTAGGGTAAGGGTAAGGTTAATGGTAACCATAACAGTAAGGGTAAGGGTTAGGGTAAGGGGAAGAGTAAGGGTAAGGGTAAGGGTAAGTCTAAGGGTCCGGGTCAGGGTAAAAGTTAGAGTAAGGGTTAGGGTTAGGGTTCGGTAAGGATAAGTGTTAGGGTAATGGTTACGGTTAGTTTTAGGGTTATGGTGAGGGAAACGTAAGGGTATGTATTAGTTTAAGGGTAAGGTTAAAGTTAAGATTAAGTGTAAGGTTTAGGTTAACGGTTAGGGTTAGAGTAAGGGTTAGGGTTAGGGTTAGAGTAAGGGTTAGGGTTAGGGTTAGGGTTAGGGTAAGGGTTAGGGATAATGTAAGGGTCAGGGTAAGGGTTGGGGTAAGGTTTAGGTTAAGGGTAAAAGTAAGTATAATGGTAAGGGTAAGAGTGAAGGTTAGGGTAATGGTTAGATTTAGGTAACGGTGAGGGTTAGGGTAAGATTTAGAATTAGGCAAAGGGTAAGTGTAGCAGAAAGGGTAAGGTTTAGGATAAGGGTAAGTGTTAGGTTAAGGGTAAGGTTCAGGGTTAGCTTAATAGTAAGGTTAAGGGTAATTGTACGAGTAATTGCTAGGGTAAGTGCAAGTGTAAGTGTACATGTACGTGCTGTTGTACGGCTTCTGATAAGGGTTAGGTTAAGGTAAAAGTTTATGTTAAGTGAAAGTGTAAGGGTAACGGAGACAGTAAAGGTAAGGGTAAGGGGAACGGTTAGGTTAAGGCTACAAGTACGTGTTAGGGTATGGATTATGGTAAGGGTAAGGGTTAGGGTAAGGGTAAGTGTTAGGGTAATGGTTAGGGTTAATTTTAGGGTTAGGGTGAGGGAAACGTAAGGGTAAGTATTAGGGTAATTTTAAGGGTAAGGTTACGGTTAAGAGTAAGTGTAAGTTTTAGGGTAAGGGTTAGGGTTAATGTAAGGGTCAGGGTAAGGGCTGGGGTAAGGTTTAGGGTTAGGGTTAGGTTAAGGGTAAGGATTAGGGTAAGGGTAAGGGTATGGATAAGGATAAGTGTAAGTGTTAGGGTAAGGGTAATGTTAAAGGAAACAGTAAGTGTAAGGAGAAGGGTTAGGGTAAGGGTAAGAGTAAGGGTATTGGTAATGATAAGGGTGAGGGTTACAGTAAGGGTAAGTGTAAGGTTTAGATTTAGGCTAAGGGTAAGTGTAGCAGAAAGGGTAAGGTTTACTGTAAGGTTTAAGGTTTCGGCTTAGGTTAAGGGTAAGGGTAAGGGTAATTGTACGAGTAATTGCTAGGGTAAGTGTAAGCGTAAGTGTACATGTAAGTGTTGTTGTATGGCTTATGGTAAGGGTAAGGTCAAGGGTAACGTTTACGTTAAGGGTAAGCGTAAGAATAAGGGATAGAGTAAGGGTAAGGATAAGGTTAAGGGTAACGGTAAGGTTAAGGGTACAAATATGTGTTAGGGTATGGGTTATGGTATGGGTAAGAATTAGGGTAAGTATAAGGGTAAGGGTAAGTGTAAGGGTAAAGGTCAGGATAAGGGTTAGAGTAAGGGTTAGGGTTAGGATTAGGGTAAGGTTAAGTGTTAGGGTAACGGTTAGGGTTAGTTTTAGGGTTAAAGTCAGGAAAACGTATGCGTAAGTATTAGGTTAATGTTAAGGGTAAGGTTAAGGTTAAGAGTAAGTGTAAGGTTTAGGGTAAGGGTTAAGGTTAATGTAAGGGTCAGGGTAAGGGTTGGGGTAAGGTTTAGGGTAAGGGTTAGGTTAAGGATAAGTGTTAGGGTAAGAGTAAGGTTAATGGTAACCGTAAGTGTAAAGGTAAGGGTTACGGTAAGGGTAAGAATAAGGGTATGGGTAAGGGTAAGGGTGAGGGTTAGGCTAAGGGTAAGTGTAAGGTTTAGATTTAGGCTAAGGGTAAGTGTAGCAGAAAGGGTAAGTTTTACGGTAAGGGTAAGTGTTAGGATAAGGGTAAGGTTTAAGGTTAGGTTAAGGGTAAGGTATAGGGTAAGGGTAAGGGCAACGGTAACGGTAACAGTAAGGGTAAGGGTTACGATAAAGGTAAGGGTTACCGTAAGGGTACGGGTACGGGTAGAAGTATGTGTTAGAGTATGGGTTATGGTAAGGGTAAGGGTTAGGGTAAGGGTAAGTGTTGGAGTAATGGTTAGGGTTAATTTTAGGGTTAGGGTGAGGGAAACGTAAGGGTAAGTATTAGGTTAAGGTTAAGGTTAAGGGTAAAGTTAAGCTTAAGTGTAAGTTTTAGGGTAAGGGTTAATGTAAGGGTCTGGGTAAGGGTTCAGGTAAGGTTTAGGGTTAGGGTTGGTTAGGTTAAGGTTAAGTGTTAGGGTAAGTGTAAGTTGTATGGATAAGGATAAGTGTAAGGGATAGTGTAAGGGTAAGTGTTAGGGTAAAGGTAAGGTTAATGGTAACAGTAAGTGTTAGGGTAAGGGTAAGAGTAAGGGTAAGGGTAAGGGTAAGTGTTAGGGTAAGAGTACAGGTCAGGATAAGTGTTAGAGTAAGAATTAGGGTTAAGGTTAGGTAAGGATAAGTGTTAGGGTAATGGTTACGGTTAATTTTAGGGTTATGGTGAGGGAAACGTAAGGGTATGTATTAGTTTGAGGGTAAGGTTAAAGTTAAGATTAAGTGTAAGGTTTAGGTTAAGGGTTAAGGTTAGAGTAAGGGTTAGGGTTAGGGTTAGAGTAAGGGTTAGGGTTAGGGTTAGGGTAAGGGTTAGGGTTAATATAAGGGTTAGCGTTAATGTAAGGGTCAGGGTAAGGGTTGGGGTAAGGTTTAGGTTAAGGGTAAAAGTAAGTATAATGGTAAGGGTAAGGGTGAGGGTTAGCGTAATGGTTAGATTTAGGCAAGGGTGAGGGTTAGGGTAAGGTTTAGAATTAGGCAAAGGGTAAGTGTAGCAGAAAGGGTAAGGTTTAGGATAAGGGTAAGTGTTAGGGTAAGGGTAAGGTTTAGGGTTAGCTTAATAGTAAGGTTAGGGGTAATTGTACGAGTAATTGCTAGGGTAAGTACAAGCGTAAGTGTACATGTAAGTGTTGTTGTATGGCTTATGAGAAGGGTTAGGTTAAGGTTAAGGTTTATGTTAAGTGTAAGTGTAAGGGTAACGGAGACAGTAAAGGTAAGGGTAAGGGGAACGGTAAGGTTAAGGCTACAAGTACGTGTTAGGGTATGGGTTATGGTAAGGGAAAGGCTTAGGGTAAGGATAAGTGTAAGGGTACGGGTCAGGGTAAGGTTTAGAGTAAGGGTTAGAATTACGGTTAGGTTTAGGGTAAGGGTAAGAGTTAGGGTAATGGTTAGGGTTAATTTTAGGACTTAGGGTGAGGGAAACGTAAGGGTAAGTGTTAGGGTAATGGTTAAGGGTAAGGGTAAGGTTAAGAGTAAGTGTAAGCTTTAGGGTAAGGGTTAGGGTTAATGTAAGGGTCAGGGTAAAGGCTGGGATAAGGTTTAGGGTTAGGGTTAGGTTAAGGGTAAGGATTAGTGTAAGGGTAAGGGTATGGATAAGGATAAGTGTAAGTGTTAGGGTAAGGGTAATGTTAAAGGTAACAGTAAGTGTAAGGAGAAGGGTTAGGGTAAGGGTAAGAGTAAGGGTATTGGTAATGATAAGGGTGAGGGTTACAGTAAGGGTAAGTGTAAGGTTTAGATTTAGGCTAAGGGTAAGTGTAGCAGAAAGGGTAAGGTTTACTGTAAGGTTTAAGGTTTCGGCTTAGGTTAAGGGTAAGGGTAAGGGTAATTGTACGAGTAATTGCTAGGGTAAGTGTAAGCGTAAGTGTACATGTAAGTGTTGTTGTATGGCTTATGGTAAGGGTAAGGTCAAGGGTAACGTTTATGTTAAGGGTAAGCGTAAGGGTAACGGATAGAGTAAGGGTAAGGGTAAGGTGAAGGGTAAGGGTAAGGTTAAGGGTACAAATATGTGTTAGGGTATGGGTTATGGTTAGGGTTAGTTTTAGGGTTAAAGTCAGGAAAACTTATGCGTAAATATTAGGTTAATGTTAAGGGTAAGGTTAAGGTTAAGAGTAACCTTAAGAATATATAAGGGCCACGGTAACGGTAAGGGTAAGGGTTACGGTAAGGGTAAGGGTTACTGTAAGGGTACGGGTACGGGTAGAAGTATGTGTTAGAGTATGGGTTATGGTAAGGGTAAGGGTTAGGGTAAGGGTAAGTGTTGGGGTAATGGTTAGGGTTAATTTTAGGGTTAGGGTGAGGGAACAGTAAGGGTAAGTATTAGGTTAAGGTTAAGTGTAAGTTTTAGGGTAAGGGTTAATGTAAGGGTCAGGGTATGGGTTTAGGTAAGGTTTAGGGTTAGGGTTAGGTTAAGGTTAAGTGTTAGGGTAAGCGTAAGTTGTATGGATAAGGATAAGTGTAAGGGATAGTGTAAGGGTAATTGTTAGGGTAAGGGTAAGGTTAATGGTAACCGTAAGTGTAAGGGTAAGGGTTAGGGTAAGGGTATTAGTAAGGGGAAGGGGAATGGGAAGTCTAAGGTTCTGGCTCACGGTAAAAGTTAGAGTAAGGGTTAGGGTTAGGTAAGGATAAGTGTTAGGGTAATGGTTACGGTAAATTTTAGGGTTATGATGAGGGAAACGTAAGGGTATGTATTAGTTTAAGGGTAAGGTTAAAGTTAAGATTAAGTGTAAGGTTTAGGTTAAGGCTTAGGGTTAGAGTAAGGGTTTGGGTTAGGGTTAGGGTTAGGGTTAGGGTCAGGGTTAGGGTTAATGTAAGGGTCAGGGTAAGGGTTGGGGTAAGGGTTAGGGTTAGGTTTAGGGTAAGGGTTACGATACACCCTTATTCCCATGCTGTGGCAGATGGGTGCATACCCAACAGTTCGTCTTATTAGTTACTTGAGAAATTGTTTGTATTAAGGTCAGGTGTAAGTTCTCATCCCAAGTTGCCCACCCCAAATCCGAGAACCGCACCCCTGCAATCATTAGGATCTGGAAAACCGTAATTTTGTTGGTCCAATTGGAGTGGTGGTCCATATCCTCGCCGGGGCCTTCTTCACCCTTGAATTGTGGATCCAAGCTGCTTGCTTCTTAATCTTAATGGCGGTGTGTGTTGTCAGTAATACTTGGTATGATCCCATCCACTTTCCTTCCATTTTTCCTGCACGGGTTGTCCTGAAAAAGTCTTTATATATATATAATCCCCGAGCTTAAAGGGGTGGATTGGTTGATCCAACCCTCTAGCCCTGGTCCCTAAAACAAATTTATGTACTTTCTTTAATTGTTTCTGAAGTTCAGTTATATAAGCATATAAATATTCTGATCCTAACTGCGTTAGGTCCTCTCCACTAAATAGAAATTGCTATGGCCTTCCATATAAGATTTTGAAGGGACTCAAATTTCCTTTTATTCTAGGTTTAACTCTAATTCCAAGTAATGCTAAAGGGAGGGATTGAGGCCATGACAAATTAGCTTCTTATCCAATTTTAGCTATTTATTGTTTAATTAAATGCTTCATTTTTTCTACCTGTCCACTTGCCTGTGGTCTATAAGGAGTATGCAGTTGCCAATCTATCTTTAGAATCTTACTTATCTGTTCTACCACTTGTGCACAAAAATGTGAAACTCTATCAGAAGACATTGCTACTAGAATCCCAAAGCATGGTATTATTTCATTTAACAAGACTTTAACCACTTCTCTTGCTTTGTTTGTTCGACAGGGAAAGGCTTCAGGCCTTCCTGAAAACGTGTCAGTCAGAACCAGTAAATAATGATACCCCCCTTTTCTAGGGAGTTCTGAAAAATCAATTTGCCACTGTTGCCCCGAATAATTTCCTTTACCGATTATTCCAAATTTTATTCTATCCTTGGTATTGGGGTTATTGTGTAAGCAAATGCTCCATTGTTGAGTTACTTGTTTTATCATATCGTCCCACTAATGTCTGACTCGGGCTCTTATGCAGTGTGCCAGCTCCCCAGTGCGTTTTATTGTGTTCTGTAAGAACTATGGGCCATGTCAAACTAGAGGGTATTACTATGTGATTATCTTTTAAATATACTCATCCATCTGGTTTCATTTCACCTTTCAAATCTTCAATTAATTTTAAGTCTTCTTTTGTATAATTTGGATATAGTTTGGATTTTACCGTCTGGTATCAAAGACAATGCCTTCACCTCAGTTATTTCAGCTGCCTGCTTAGCCTCTGCCAATCGATTTTCCAATTTCAAAATCGCTGTTCCCCTTTTGGTGTCCCTGACAATGCATGATAGCTACCTTTTCTGGTTGTTTTACAGCCTCTAACAATTTTAAAATTTCTTCAGCATACTTTGTGTTTTCACTGAGCGGTCAGCAATCCATGTTCTTTCCAAATTGCTCCATGAGCATGTACCACGCCGAATGTATATTTAGAATCTGTCCAAATATTTACCCTTTTTCCCGCTGCCAGTTCCAATGCTCTCGTGAGAGCAACTATCTCCGCCTTTTGAGCTGATGTTCCAGGGGGTAAAGGCTTAGACTCGATTACCTGCTGAGTAGTTGTTATAGCATATCCAGCTTTACGTTGTCTTTGCGTAACAAAACTGCTCCCATCCGGGAACCAAGTTTCTTCCGCATCTTCCATGGGCTCCTCCTTAAGGTCTGGTCGGCTGGAATACACAGTCTCTATAGTTTCTAAACAATCGTGAATCACAGCTTGTGCCGGAGCATCACTAAGAAAAGAGGCTAGATTCACAATATTAATTATCACAATTTCCACGTCGTCCTGTTCTACCAATATTGCTTGATATTTCAAAATCATCAATTCTTGTTTAAGTTGTTTAAAGACTTTTTGTGCTTCTCCAGTCCAGACTAACTTTGACTGGTTAATCTTTATCAATTCACATAGAGGCTTTACCAATAGTCCATAATTATAAATCCAAAGGCGACACCAACCTGTCATTCCTAAAAAGGTTTGTAGCTCCTTTACCATTTGAGGTTCTGGAGTCCGGCAAATGACTTCCTTATGTTCAGTTCCTAGTTCTCGTTGTCCTTCCGAAATGTCAAATCCCAGATAGGTCACACTTTGTTGAGCCAGCTGGACTTTCTGTCAAGAGACTTGATATCCATTCAAACCCAGAAAATTAAGACGACTTATAGTCCATTGAATCCAACTCCCTTTAGTCTCGGTAGCTATTAAGAGATCATCTACATATTGTAACAAAGCACCTTCAGTGTCCGGAGGTATCCATGTTTCGAGTTCCCTTGCTAATTGGTTTCCAAAAATAGTGGGGCTATTCTTGAATCCTTGAGGTAGTAATGTCCACGTAAGCTGCGTCTTTCTGCCTGAATCGGGATTTTCCCATTCAAAGGCGAATAGGTTTTGGCTTTCTGTGGCTAAGCCTAGGCAGAAGAAGGCATCTTTTAAATCCAGTACGGTAAACCAGACTTAACTATTCTTTAATTTAGTCAGCAAAGTATAAGGGTTTGCCACTACTGGATGTATATCCTCAGTGATTTTATTTATGGCCCTCAAATCCTGAACTAGCCTATAGCTTTTTCATCTGCCTTTTTAATTGGCAATATGGGTGCATTGTATTCTGATTCGCATTCAATCAATAATCCATACTGTAAAAATTTATCAATTATCTCTTTAATTCCTTTCCTATCTTCTATCCTCAAAGGATATTACTTAACCTTAATGGGTTTCTCTCCTGGCTTTAATTTAATAATTAGTAAGGTCACATTTTTAGCTCTTCCAGGGACTTCGGTAGCCCAAACTCCTGGACATACTTGATCTGTGATCTCTAAAGGTATTTCACTTTTAGGGTCAGTTTGTATTAGTGCCAAGCTTAACACATTAATTAGTTGTTCTTCTCCTGTTCTTAATTCCATTTTCCCTTTTTCAAAGACAATTTCTGCTCCTACTTGCTCTAATAAATCTCTACCTAAGAGTGCCCATGAGGAGCTAGGCATAGATAAAAATCTGTGTATGCCCCATTGTTTCCCTAACTTGTACTTCAAAGGTTCACAAAAATAAGCCTTTTCGGTTACACCTTGTCCTGGTTTCAGTTAGAACAGAGTTAATTTTCTTCCTAGTAGCTGGTAGAATGCTATGTTTTGGCTTAGGATGAGAAGAGTGCTGATAACACCCCGATGTTTCAATTGTTGCAGAGCAACGCTTATACCAAGCCAAGGACATCTCAGCTTCTTGCTCTGTCCTGCCAACAGGCAGGCTGGGGGTGCAGTAAGAGCTGGGAGGGGACAGACCCAGGACAGGTGACCCAAACTAGCCAAAGGGGTATTCCATAGCATCTGACGTCAGGCTAAACAATACATAGGGGTGGCTAGCCAGGGGGAGGGGGCCGGACTGCTCGGGGTTAGGCTGGGCATCGGTCAGCGGGTGGTGAGCAATTGCATTGTGCATCACTTGTTTGTACACATTATTAGTAGTGGTACTATTATCATCATTGTATTATTATTATTATTATTATTATTATTATTATTATTATTATTATTATTATTATTATTATTATTATTATTATTATTTTGTCTTATTAAACTGTCTTTATCTCAACTCACAGGCTTCACTTTCCATTTCTCTCCCCCGTCCCAGAGAGGGAGGGGGAGGGGGAGCGAACAGCTGCGTGGTGTTTAGCTGCCGGCCGGGTTAAACCACGACACACCTTTTACCCTAACATAATAATTCTGTGAAGGCATTAATGCTTGATTTAGAACTGAATACGTTGCCCCATAGCAATAAGAAATTTCACTTCCATTCCTCCCCTAGCTTCATTATAACCAGTGGAGGATCCGCTAGGGTAGATTCCCCAGGTCCCCGTTATTCCTGTAGAAATCAGGGGTTGATTACCCTAGGAAAAGGCTAGTCAATTTGTCCTCCAAAGCCAGGTCCAAACCGTTTTGTTTTATTTATTTATTTATTTATTTATTTTCATTACATTTCGGAGTTGATCCAAAAATTCCATAGGGGTTTCTTTTAGACCTTGTTGGAAGCATATTCTCAATTCCCAATTCATCCAGGTTTTAGTATTTACTTAACCGTTCATAATTTTCAGGATGATTCGGGTCTTAGTGGGGGTCGGTCAGGGGAATGCAATTGTCCACAGTTCCCTGAACGGTCCCATCAGCAATCTGAGCTCGCACATGAACTCAGGTTGTTTTAAGAGTTGACCTCTTTTCTGTTTCTGTGACAACTCTCCAGGACCGATCATGGTCCCTTTGCCCTAAAGGGCTAACACCCATGATTTTAAGATCTCTGCCTCGGGCAGAGGCAGAACTATTAACATTCCTACATCCTCTTTCCCTGCTCATTCAACTTCAAACACCTTTAACACTTTCAACAACCCTTTTAACACTTCCTTTATCTTTCTCCAGCCTGTACTTCTCTAATGCCAACATCAAAGGTTCAGTCAGGGGCCAACTTAATTCCGTACCTTTTCCCACCAAGATGCTGAAACATCAGTGTACAACATTTCATCCTGTTCTGCTTCTCACAAAACAACATTAACTGTAGCAAAATATTATAGTTTAAAGTTCCATTTAGGGGCCACTTTTCTCCACATTCCAGCTTATAAAGCGGCCACCACTGATTACGATATTTTATCAATGTTTTCCTGTTCACACTTCCACCGGCAGATCCTCCAATATCCTTCCAGTGACTTACAACACATCCTAACACACTTTTCTTTAAAATTTCACTGCTTGTTTGCCCCCCCAGTTTCCAGTTTACACTTTCAGAATACACATGTTACTTACAAAAGCGTATCACAAAACGTATCACTCACAAAAATACGGGCACGCAATATCTTTCAGTAGCGATGTCACAAAACTACTATTACCAGCAATATTGCCAAAATCACAGTAACAATAGTCAGAGTCAAATTCCACATGCGATAAGTCAGAAAACCGAACTGTGTAACACCGTAACGATATCTTTCTTATAACAATGCCACGAACCTACTATTACCACCAGGAAAATAGCCAAAATCGCAGTAACAATAACCAGAGTTAAATATCATACTCCATGAGTCAGAAAACCAAAATAGACAACACAATTCCAGATGGACCTTAAAGCGAGCTCCTTCCTTAAGGTTCCCAAACATGTACTTATGGTGCTAACCACAAAGTATATACCAAACACTGCCTCGCAGAAGATCACCTTCTGACTTACAGACAGTTCCAGATGACCGGTCTACCAGAAAACCAAACCAGAATAAAGAATATACTCACTTACAATGATGGGGTCCTTGTCTGCCTCCGCAGTGATCCGGTGAGTCGAGGAGTCCCTCCGGGAAATCCCGGGGGTACCCTAGGGAGTCCTGTTCCCAGCAGGTCCTGCGGTCCGGCAGAGAGGTTGTCCCATCTGGGTCGCCAAATTGATTCAAAGATCGAAGCCGAAATTCCTTTAAGTAGTATATTCTTTATTGCAGCGCTGGATGCACGGGGGATCTCTCCACCTATCGTGCATACCCAAAGCAGAAAGCAGTCTTGAATTTATACAATCAATCTATCAATATTCTACAAGCACCTATACATATGCATTACCTATCCCCGCCTTCCCTCGCTTCTCATGCTAATTAGCCTTTTGGCACCTTGCGCCTGCGCAGAGCCTTCCAAGAATTGTGGGCAGGGGTCTTTGGGACGTGGGCAGGGGTCTTTGGGAGGAAGGCCCCGAGTCTTCCTCACAGTGTACTTTTTACCTTTGGTCAGGAATCTGCTGAATTGGCATGTTTCTTAATTGCAAGAGCTGGTTGTTGCTAATTCTCCCGTTTGTTGTATCTCTATAATGAATTCCAATGTCCAGTTTTGAGATTTATAGTCCTTACATTCGTTTCTCTGTCCGCCTGCCGCTTCCTTATCATGAGTTCCAGTGTCTTGTTTCGAGATATACAGTCCTTGTCTGGGGATTGTCCTTGCCTCCCCAATACCTCCTTAATCAATCCCCCCTTTTCTTTTCCCATGCAAATTCTTTTGCATCAGATACTTTCATTATTTACAGTAACACAACAAAGCAGGCATCTAAACAACATGCACACAAATATTCCTAACACTACTAATACGATGAGAGCAATGAATACTTGTTTCAACCATTGGAAATTGGGCAACCAGGAGGTTAACTTATTCCATAGTTCACTAAAACTCCATGAAAGATCGTCTTTACTGATCTCATGTAGGATCCTTGTCTGCTTCCATCTTTCTTCCAGGTCGGTAGAGATCCTTCCACTCTGATCTACATACATACAACAACTTGTGTTTATTACTGTACAGACTCCCCCTTGAGTGGCCAGTAACAAGTCTAGGGCCATCCGATTTTGGAATACTACCTGTGATAAACTAGATATCTCTTCTTGTTGAGCCTTTATAGCATCCAGAATTTTGTTTTCTAACTTCTCTATAATTGCAGAAATATTAACTATTGCCTTTTCCAATTCACTCACTCCTAACCATGGGATAAACCATCGCACAAAACTATGAAAAGGGGTGTGTCTCTCTACCAATGGATTGTTAATTTTTCATCTGATTCTCCGGATATGATTTCTCAAGTAACCTCGAGGCGCTACATCATGTACTGTCATATTGGGGACTACCGCTCCAAGAGTGCAAGTTCCCTTCCAATTCTCAGGCAAGACCTTACGGGCTGTATCATTGCATAGCCAATACCACCCTTTTCCTTCTGGAACCGGCCAGCTGGTTGAATTTGCCCAGCCGCTAGTCGTACTAATATCAATTGTTCAATTACAAGATGTCTGATTTCCCACGTAAGTAGTATCCGTATTTATACAATGCTGTTTTCCTATACCCTTAGGCGGGTTACACCTTTGTACACATACATAATAGGATTCTAACAGCATGAAGCTACTCACTTCTAGTTCCAAAACTGCTTAATATTTTCAACCCCGAGATGTGTTTTCCCACAAATTAGTCCAAGATAAGTTTGCAGGCAAGGGAATCCCAATTAACGATACACCCTTATTCCCATGCTGTGGCAGATGGGTGCATACCCAACAGTTCGTCTTATTAGTTACTTGAGAAATTGTTTGTATTAAGGTCAGGTGTAAGTTCTCATCCCAAGTTGCCCACCCCAAATCCGAGAACCGCACCCCTGCAATCATTAGGATCTGGAAAACCGTAATTTTGTTGGTCCAATTGGAGTGGTGGTCCATATCCTCGCCGGGGCCTTCTTCACCCTTGAATTGTGGATCCAAGCTGCTTGCTTCTTAATCTTAATGGCGGTGTGTGTTGTCAGTAATACTTGGTATGATCCCATCCACTTTCCTTCCATTTTTCCTGCACGGGTTGTCCTGAAAAAGTCTTTATATATATATAATCCCCGAGCTTAAAGGGGTGGATTGGTTGATCCAACCCTCTAGCCCTGGTCCCTAAAACAAATTTATGTACTTTCTTTAATTGTTTCTGAAGTTCAGTTATATAAGCATATAAATATTCTGATCCTAACTGCGTTAGGTCCTCTCCACTAAATAGAAATTGCTATGGCCTTCCATATAAGATTTTGAAGGGACTCAAATTTCCTTTTATTCTAGGTTTAACTCTAATTCCAAGTAATGCTAAAGGGAGGGATTGAGGCCATGACAAATTAGCTTCTTATCCAATTTTAGCTATTTATTGTTTAATTAAATGCTTCATTTTTTCTACCTGTCCACTTGCCTGTGGTCTATAAGGAGTATGCAGTTGCCAATCTATCTTTAGAATCTTACTTATCTGTTCTACCACTTGTGCACAAAAATGTGAAACTCTATCAGAAGACATTGCTACTAGAATCCCAAAGCATGGTATTATTTCATTTAACAAGACTTTAACCACTTCTCTTGCTTTGTTTGTTCGACAGGGAAAGGCTTCAGGCCTTCCTGAAAACGTGTCAGTCAGAACCAGTAAATAATGATACCCCCCTTTTCTAGGGAGTTCTGAAAAATCAATTTGCCACTGTTGCCCCGAATAATTTCCTTTACCGATTATTCCAAATTTTATTCTATCCTTGGTATTGGGGTTATCGTGTAAGCAAATGCTCCATTGTTGAGTTACTTGTTTTATCATATCGTCCCACTAATGTCTGACTCGGGCTCTTATGCAGTGTGCCAGCTCCCCAGTGCGTTTTATTGTGTTCTGTAAGAACTATGGGCCATGTCAAACTAGAGGGTATTACTATGTGATTATCTTTTAAATATACTCATCCATCTGGTTTCATTTCACCTTTCAAATCTTCAATTAATTTTAAGTCTTCTTTTGTATAATTTGGATATAGTTTGGATTTTACCGTCTGGTATCAAAGACAATGCCTTCACCTCAGTTATTTCAGCTGCCTGCTTAGCCTCTGCCAATCGATTTTCCAATTTCAAAATCGCTGTTCCCCTTTTGGTGTCCCTGACAATGCATGATAGCTACCTTTTCTGGTTGTTTTACAGCCTCTAACAATTTTAAAATTTCTTCAGCATACTTTGTGTTTTCACTGAGTGGTCAGCAATCCATGTTCTTTCCAAATTGCTCCATGAGCATGTACCACGCCGAATGTATATTTAGAATCTGTCCAAATATTTACCCTTTTTCCCGCTGCCAGTTCCAATGCTCTCGTGAGAGCAACTATCTCCGCCTTTTGAGCTGATGTTCCAGGGGGTAAAGGCTTAGACTCGATTACCTGCTGAGTAGTTGTTATAGCATATCCAGCTTTACGTTGTCTTTGCGTAACAAAACTGCTCCCATCCGGGAACCAAGTTTCTTCCGCATCTTCCATGGGCTCCTCCTTAAGGTCTGGTCGGCTGGAATACACAGTCTCTATAGTTTCTAAACAATCGTGAATCACAGCTTGTGCCGGAGCATCACTAAGAAAAGAGGCTAGATTCACAATATTAATTATCACAATTTCCACGTCGTCCTGTTCTACCAATATTGCTTGATATTTCAAAATCATCAATTCTTGTTTAAGTTGTTTAAAGACTTTTTGTGCTTCTCCAGTCCAGACTAACTTTGACTGGTTAATCTTTATCAATTCACAAAGAGGCTTTACCAATAGTCCATAATTATAAATCCAAAGGCGACACCAACCTGTCATTCCTAAAAAGGTTTGTAGCTCCTTTACCATTTGAGGTTCTGGAGTCCGGCAAATGACTTCCTTATGTTCAGTTCCTAGTTCTCGTTGTCCTTCCGAAATGTCAAATCCCAGATAGGTCACACTTTGTTGAGCCAGCTGGACTTTCTGTCAAGAGACTTGATATCCATTCAAACCCAGAAAATTAAGACGACTTATAGTCCATTGAATCCAACTCCCTTTAGTCTCGGTAGCTATTAAGAGATCATCTACATATTGTAACAAAGCACCTTCAGTGTCCGGAGGTATCCATGTTTCGAGTTCCCTTGCTAATTGGTTTCCAAAAATAGTGGGGCTATTCTTGAATCCTTGAGGTAGTAATGTCCACGTAAGCTGCGTCTTTCTGCCTGAATCGGGATTTTCCCATTCAAAGGCGAATAGGTTTTGGCTTTCTGTGGCTAAGCCTAGGCAGAAGAAGGCATCTTTTAAATCCAGTACGGTAAACCAGACTTAACTATTCTTTAATTTAGTCAGCAAAGTATAAGGGTTTGCCACTACTGGATGTATATCCTCAGTGATTTTATTTATGGCCCTCAAATCCTGAACTAGCCTATAGCTTTTTCATCTGCCTTTTTAATTGGCAATATGGGTGCATTGTATTCTGATTCGCATTCAATCAATAATCCATACTGTAAAAATTTATCAATTATCTCTTTAATTCCTTTCCTATCTTCTATCCTCAAAGGATATTACTTAACCTTAATGGGTTTCTCTCCTGGCTTTAATTTAATAATTAGTAAGGTCACATTTTTAGCTCTTCCAGGGACTTCGGTAGCCCAAACTCCTGGACATACTTGATCTGTGATCTCTAAAGGTATTTCACTTTTAGGGTCAGTTTGTATTAGTGCCAAGCTTAACACATTAATTAGTTGTTCTTCTCCTGTTCTTAATTCCATTTTCCCTTTTTCAAAGACAATTTCTGCTCCTACTTGCTCTAATAAATCTCTACCTAAGAGTGCCCATGAGGAGCTAGGCATAGATAAAAATCTGTGTATGCCCCATTGTTTCCCTAACTTGTACTTCAAAGGTTCACAAAAATAAGCCTTTTCGGTTACACCTTGTCCTGGTTTCAGTTAGAACAGAGTTAATTTTCTTCCTAGTAGCTGGTAGAATGCTATGTTTTGGCTTAGGATGAGAAGAGTGCTGATAACACCCCGATGTTTCAATTGTTGCAGAGCAACGCTTATACCAAGCCAAGGACATCTCAGCTTCTTGCTCTGTCCTGCCAACAGGCAGGCTGGGGGTGCAGTAAGAGCTGGGAGGGGACAGACCCAGGACAGGTGACCCAAACTAGCCAAAGGGGTATTCCATAGCATCTGACGTCAGGCTAAACAATACATAGGGGTGGCTAGCCAGGGGGAGGGGGCCGGACTGCTCGGGGTTAGGCTGGGCATCGGTCAGCGGGTGGTGAGCAATTGCATTGTGCATCACTTGTTTGTACACATTATTAGTAGTGGTACTATTATCATCATTGTATTATTATTATTATTATTATTATTATTATTATTATTATTATTATTATTATTATTATTATTATTATTATTATTATTATTTTGTCTTATTAAACTGTCTTTATCTCAACTCACAGGCTTCACTTTCCATTTCTCTCCCCCGTCCCAGAGAGGGAGGGGGAGGGGGAGCGAACAGCTGCGTGGTGTTTAGCTGCCGGCCGGGTTAAACCACGACACACCTTTTACCCTAACATAATAATTCTGTGAAGGCATTAATGCTTGATTTAGAACTGAATACGTTGCCCCATAGCAATAAGAAATTTCACTTCCATTCCTCCCCTAGCTTCATTATAACCAGTGGAGGATCCGCTAGGGTAGATTCCCCAGGTCCCCGTTATTCCTGTAGAAATCAGGGGTTGATTACCCTAGGAAAAGGCTAGTCAATTTGTCCTCCAAAGCCAGGTCCAAACCGTTTTGTTTTATTTATTTATTTATTTATTTATTTATTTTCATTACATTTCGGAGTTGATCCAAAAATTCCATAGGGGTTTCTTTTAGACCTTGTTGGAAGCATATTCTCAATTCCCAATTCATCCAGGTTTTAGTATTTACTTAACCGTTCATAATTTTCAGGATGATTCGGGTCTTAGTGGGGGTCGGTCAGGGGAATGCAATTGTCCACAGTTCCCTGAACGGTCCCATCAGCAATCTGAGCTCGCACATGAACTCAGGTTGTTTTAAGAGTTGACCTCTTTTCTGTTTCTGTGACAACTCTCCAGGACCGATCATGGTCCCTTTGCCCTAAAGGGCTAACACCCATGATTTTAAGATCTCTGCCTCGGGCAGAGGCAGAACTATTAACATTCCTACATCCTCTTTCCCTGCTCATTCAACTTCAAACACCTTTAACACTTTCAACAACCCTTTTAACACTTCCTTTATCTTTCTCCAGCCTGTACTTCTCTAATGCCAACATCAAAGGTTCAGTCAGGGGCCAACTTAATTCCGTACCTTTTCCCACCAAGATGCTGAAACATCAGTGTACAACATTTCATCCTGTTCTGCTTCTCACAAAACAACATTAACTGTAGCAAAATATTATAGTTTAAAGTTCCATTTAGGGGCCACTTTTCTCCACATTCCAGCTTATAAAGCGGCCACCACTGATTACGATATTTTATCAATGTTTTCCTGTTCACACTTCCACCGGCAGATCCTCCAATATCCTTCCAGTGACTTACAACACATCCTAACACACTTTTCTTTAAAATTTCACTGCTTGTTTGCCCCCCCAGTTTCCAGTTTACACTTTCAGAATACACATGTTACTTACAAAAGCGTATCACAAAACGTATCACTCACAAAAATACGGGCACGCAATATCTTTCAGTAGCGATGTCACAAAACTACTATTACCAGCAATATTGCCAAAATCACAGTAACAATAGTCAGAGTCAAATTCCACATGCGATAAGTCAGAAAACCGAACTGTGTAACACCGTAACGATATCTTTCTTATAACAATGCCACGAACCTACTATTACCACCAGGAAAATAGCCAAAATCGCAGTAACAATAACCAGAGTTAAATATCATACTCCATGAGTCAGAAAACCAAAATAGACAACACAATTCCAGATGGACCTTAAAGCGAGCTCCTTCCTTAAGGTCCCCAAACATGTACTTATGGTGCTAACCACAAAGTATATACCAAACACTGCCTCGCAGAAGATCACCTTCTGACTTACAGACAGTTCCAGATGACCGGTCTACCAGAAAACCAAACCAGAATAAAGAATATACTCACTTACAATGATGGGGTCCTTGTCTGCCTCCGCAGTGATCCGGTGAGTCGAGGAGTCCCTCCGGGAAATCCCGGGGGTACCCTAGGGAGTCCTGTTCCCAGCAGGTCCTGCGGTCCGGCAGAGAGGTTGTCCCATCTGGGTCGCCAAATTGATTCAAAGATCGAAGCCGAAATTCCTTTAAGTAGTATATTCTTTATTGCAGCGCTGGATGCACGGGGGATCTCTCCACCTATCGTGCATACCCAAAGCAGAAAGCAGTCTTGAATTTATACAATCAATCTATCAATATTCTACAAGCACCTATACATATGCATTACCTATCCCCACCTTCCCTCGCTTCTCATGCTAATTAGCCTTTTGGCACCTTGCGCCTGCGCAGAGCCTTCCAAGAATTGTGGGCAGGGGTCTTTGGGACGTGGGCAGGGGTCTTTGGGAGGAAGGCCCCGAGTCTTCCTCACAGTGTACTTTTTACCTTTGGTCAGGAATCTGCTGAATTGGCATGTTTCTTAATTGCAAGAGCTGGTTGTTGCTAATTCTCCCATTTGTTGTATCTCTATAATGAATTCCAATGTCCAGTTTTGAGATTTATAGTCCTTACATTCGTTTCTCTGTCCGCCTGCCGCTTCCTTATCATGAGTTCCAGTGTCTTGTTTCGAGATATACAGTCCTTGTCTGGGGATTGTCCTTGCCTCCCCAATACCTCCTTAATCAATCCCCCCTTTTCTTTTCCCATGCAAATTCTTTTGCATCAGATACTTTCATTATTTACAGTAACACAACAAAGCAGGCATCTAAACAACATGCACACAAATATTCCTAACACTACTAATACGATTAGAGCAATGAATACTTGTTTCAACCATTGGAAATTGGGCAACCAGGAGGTTAACTTATTCCATAGTTCACTAAAACTCCATGAAAGATCGTCTTTACTGATCTCATGTAGGATCCTTGTCTGCTTCCATCTTTCTTCCAGGTCGGTAGAGATCCTTCCACTCTGATCTACATACATACAACAACTTGTGTTTATTACTGTACAGACTCCCCCTTGAGTGGCCAGTAACAAGTCTAGGGCCATCCGATTTTGGAATACTACCTGTGATAAACTAGATATCTCTTCTTGTTGAGCCTTTATAGCATCCAGAATTTTGTTTTCTAACTTCTCTATAATTGCAGAAATATTAACTATTGCCTTTTCCAATTCACTCACTCCTAACCATGGGATAAACCATCGCACAAAACTATGAAAAGGGGTGTGTCTCTCTACCAATGGATTGTTAATTTTTCATCTGATTCTCCGGATATGATTTCTCAAGTAACCTCGAGGCGCTACATCATGTACTGTCATATTGGGGACTACCGCTCCAAGAGTGCAAGTTCCCTTCCAATTCTCAGGCAAGACCTTACGGGCTGTATCATTGCATAGCCAATACCACCCTTTTCCTTCTGGAACCGGCCAGCTGGTTGAATTTGCCCAGCCGCTAGTCGTACTAATATCAATTGTTCAATTACAAGATGTCTGATTTCCCACGTAAGTAGTATCCGTATTTATACAATGCTGTTTTCCTATACCCTTAGGCGGGTTACACCTTTGTACACATACATAATAGGATTCTAACAGCATGAAGCTACTCACTTCTAGTTCCAAAACTGCTTAATATTTTCAACCCCGAGATGTGTTTTCCCACAAATTAGTCCAAGATAAGTTTGCAGGCAAGGGAATCCCAATTAACGATACACCCTTATTCCCATGCTGTGGCAGATGGGTGCATACCCAACAGTTCGTCTTATTAGTTACTTGAGAAATTGTTTGTATTAAGGTCAGGTGTAAGTTCTCATCCCAAGTTGCCCACCCCAAATCCGAGAACCGCACCCCTGCAATCATTAGGATCTGGAAAACCGTAATTTTGTTGGTCCAATTGGAGTGGTGGTCCATATCCTCGCCGGGGCCTTCTTCACCCTTGAATTGTGGATCCAAGCTGCTTGCTTCTTAATCTTAATGGCGGTGTGTGTTGTCAATAATACTTGGTATGATCCCATCCACTTTCCTTCCATTTTTCCTGCACGGGTTGTCCTGAAAAAGTCTTTATATATATATAATCCCCGAGCTTAAAGGGGTGGATTGGTTGATCCAACCCTCTAGCCCTGGTCCCTAAAACAAATTTATGTACTTTCTTTAATTGTTTCTGAAGTTCAGTTATATAAGCATATAAATATTCTGATCCTAACTGCGTTAGGTCCTCTCCACTAAATAGAAATTGCTATGGCCTTCCATATAAGATTTTGAAGGGACTCAAATTTCCTTTTATTCTAGGTTTAACTCTAATTCCAAGTAATGCTAAAGGGAGGGATTGAGGCCATGACAAATTAGCTTCTTATCCAATTTTAGCTATTTATTGTTTAATTAAATGCTTCATTTTTTCTACCTGTCCACTTGCCTGTGGTCTATAAGGAGTATGCAGTTGCCAATCTATCTTTAGAATCTTACTTATCTGTTCTACCACTTGTGCACAAAAATGTGAAACTCTATCAGAAGACATTGCTACTAGAATCCCAAAGCATGGTATTATTTCATTTAACAAGACTTTAACCACTTCTCTTGCTTTGTTTGTTCGACAGGGAAAGGCTTCAGGCCTTCCTGAAAACGTGTCAGTCAGAACCAGTAAATAATGATACCCCCCTTTTCTAGGGAGTTCTGAAAAATCAATTTGCCACTGTTGCCCCGAATAATTTCCTTTACCGATTATTCCAAATTTTATTCTATCCTTGGTATTGGGGTTATCGTGTAAGCAAATGCTCCATTGTTGAGTTACTTGTTTTATCATATCGTCCCACTAATGTCTGACTCGGGCTCTTATGCAGTGTGCCAGCTCCCCAGTGCGTTTTATTGTGTTCTGTAAGAACTATGGGCCATGTCAAACTAGAGGGTATTACTATGTGATTATCTTTTAAATATACTCATCCATCTGGTTTCATTTCACCTTTCAAATCTTCAATTAATTTTAAGTCTTCTTTTGTATAATTTGGATATAGTTTGGATTTTACCGTCTGGTATCAAAGACAATGCCTTCACCTCAGTTATTTCAGCTGCCTGCTTAGCCTCTGCCAATCGATTTTCCAATTTCAAAATCGCTGTTCCCCTTTTGGTGTCCCTGACAATGCATGATAGCTACCTTTTCTGGTTGTTTTACAGCCTCTAACAATTTTAAAATTTCTTCAGCATACTTTGTGTTTTCACTGAGTGGTCAGCAATCCATGTTCTTTCCAAATTGCTCCATGAGCATGTACCACGCCGAATGTATATTTAGAATCTGTCCAAATATTTACCCTTTTTCCCGCTGCCAGTTCCAATGCTCTCGTGAGAGCAACTATCTCCGCCTTTTGAGCTGATGTTCCAGGGGGTAAAGGCTTAGACTCGATTACCTGCTGAGTAGTTGTTATAGCATATCCAGCTTTACGTTGTCTTTGCGTAACAAAACTGCTCCCATCCGGGAACCAAGTTTCTTCCGCATCTTCCATGGGCTCCTCCTTAAGGTCTGGTCGGCTGGAATACACAGTCTCTATAGTTTCTAAACAATCGTGAATCACAGCTTGTGCCGGAGCATCACTAAGAAAAGAGGCTAGATTCACAATATTAATTATCACAATTTCCACGTCGTCCTGTTCTACCAATATTGCTTGATATTTCAAAATCATCAATTCTTGTTTAAGTTGTTTAAAGACTTTTTGTGCTTCTCCAGTCCAGACTAACTTTGACTGGTTAATCTTTATCAATTCACATAGAGGCTTTACCAATAGTCCATAATTATAAATCCAAAGGCGACACCAACCTGTCATTCCTAAAAAGGTTTGTAGCTCCTTTACCATTTGAGGTTCTGGAGTCCGGCAAATGACTTCCTTATGTTCAGTTCCTAGTTCTCGTTGTCCTTCCGAAATGTCAAATCCCAGATAGGTCACACTTTGTTGAGCCAGCTGGACTTTCTGTCAAGAGACTTGATATCCATTCAAACCCAGAAAATTAAGACGACTTATAGTCCATTGAATCCAACTCCCTTTAGTCTCGGTAGCTATTAAGAGATCATCTACATATTGTAACAAAGCACCTTCAGTGTCCGGAGGTATCCATGTTTCGAGTTCCCTTGCTAATTGGTTTCCAAAAATAGTGGGGCTATTCTTGAATCCTTGAGGTAGTAATGTCCACGTAAGCTGCGTCTTTCTGCCTGAATCGGGATTTTCCCATTCAAAGGCGAATAGGTTTTGGCTTTCTGTGGCTAAGCCTAGGCAGAAGAAGGCATCTTTTAAATCCAGTACGGTAAACCAGACTTGACTATTCTTTAATTTAGTCAGCAAAGTATAAGGGTTTGCCACTACTGGATGTATATCCTCAGTGATTTTATTTATGGCCCTCAAATCCTGAACTAGCCTATAGCTTTTTCATCTGCCTTTTTAATTGGCAATATGGGTGCATTGTATTCTGATTCGCATTCAATCAATAATCCATACTGTAAAAATTTATCAATTATCTCTTTAATTCCTTTCCTATCTTCTATCCTCAAAGGATATTACTTAACCTTAATGGGTTTCTCTCCTGGCTTTAATTTAATAATTATTAAGGTCACATTTTTAGCTCTTCCAGGGACTTCGGTAGCCCAAACTCCTGGACATACTTGATCTGTGATCTCTAAAGGTATTTCACTTTTAGGGTCAGTTTGTATTAGTGCCAAGCTTAACACATTAATTAGTTGTTCTTCTCCTGTTCTTAATTCCATTTTCCCTTTTTCAAAGACAATTTCTGCTCCTACTTGCTCTAATAAATCTCTACCTAAGAGTGCCCATGAGGAGCTAGGCATAGATAAAAATCTGTGTATGCCCCATTGTTTCCCTAACTTGTACTTCAAAGGTTCACAAAAATAAGCCTTTTCGGTTACACCTTGTCCTGGTTTCAGTTAGAACAGAGTTAATTTTCTTCCTAGTAGCTGGTAGAATGCTATGTTTTGGCTTAGGATGAGAAGAGTGCTGATAACACCCCGATGTTTCAATTGTTGCAGAGCAACGCTTATACCAAGCCAAGGACATCTCAGCTTCTTGCTCTGTCCTGCCAACAGGCAGGCTGGGGGTGCAGTAAGAGCTGGGAGGGGACAGACCCAGGACAGGTGACCCAAACTAGCCAAAGGGGTATTCCATAGCATCTGACGTCAGGCTAAACAATACATAGGGGTGGCTAGCCAGGGGGAGGGGGCCGGACTGCTCGGGGTTAGGCTGGGCATCGGTCAGCGGGTGGTGAGCAATTGCATTGTGCATCACTTGTTTGTACACATTATTAGTAGTGGTACTATTATCATCATTGTATTATTATTATTATTATTATTATTATTATTATTATTATTATTATTATTATTATTATTATTATTATTATTTTGTCTTATTAAACTGTCTTTATCTCAACTCACGGGCTTCACTTTCCATTTCTCTCCCCCGTCCCAGAGAGGGAGGGGGAGGGGGAGCGAACAGCTGCGTGGTGTTTAGCTGCCGGCCGGGTTAAACCACGACACACCTTTTACCCTAACATAATAATTCTGTGAAGGCATTAATGCTTGATTTAGAACTGAATACGTTGCCCCATAGCAATAAGAAATTTCACTTCCATTCCTCCCCTAGCTTCATTATAACCAGTGGAGGATCCGCTAGGGTAGATTCCCCAGGTCCCCGTTATTCCTGTAGAAATCAGGGGTTGATTACCCTAGGAAAAGGCTAGTCAATTTGTCCTCCAAAGCCAGGTCCAAACCGTTTTGTTTTATTTATTTATTTATTTATTTATTTTCATTACATTTCGGAGTTGATCCAAAAATTCCATAGGGGTTTCTTTTAGACCTTGTTGGAAGCATATTCTCAATTCCCAATTCATCCAGGTTTTAGTATTTACTTAACCGTTCATAATTTTCAGGATGATTCGGGTCTTAGTGGGGGTCGGTCAGGGGAATGCAATTGTCCACAGTTCCCTGAACGGTCCCATCAGCAATCTGAGCTCGCACATGAACTCAGGTTGTTTTAAGAGTTGACCTCTTTTCTGTTTCTGTGACAACTCTCCAGGACCGATCATGGTCCCTTTGCCCTAAAGGGCTAACACCCATGATTTTAAGATCTCTGCCTCGGGCAGAGGCAGAACTATTAACATTCCTACATCCTCTTTCCCTGCTCATTCAACTTCAAACACCTTTAACACTTTCAACAACCCTTTTAACACTTCCTTTATCTTTCTCCAGCCTGTACTTCTCTAATGCCAACATCAAAGGTTCAGTCAGGGGCCAACTTAATTCCGTACCTTTTCCCACCAAGATGCTGAAACATCAGTGTACAACATTTCATCCTGTTCTGCTTCTCACAAAACAACATTAACTGTAGCAAAATATTATAGTTTAAAGTTCCATTTAGGGGCCACTTTTCTCCACATTCCAGCTTATAAAGCGGCCACCACTGATTACGATATTTTATCAATGTTTTCCTGTTCACACTTCCACCGGCAGATCCTCCAATATCCTTCCAGTGACTTACAACACATCCTAACACACTTTTCTTTAAAATTTCACTGCTTGTTTGCCCCCCCAGTTTCCAGTTTACACTTTCAGAATACACATGTTACTTACAAAAGCGTATCACAAAACGTATCACTCACAAAAATACGGGCACGCAATATCTTTCAGTAGCGATGTCACAAAACTACTATTACCAGCAATATTGCCAAAATCACAGTAACAATAGTCAGAGTCAAATTCCACATGCGATAAGTCAGAAAACCGAACTGTGTAACACCGTAACGATATCTTTCTTATAACAATGCCACGAACCTACTATTACCACCAGGAAAATAGCCAAAATCGCAGTAACAATAACCAGAGTTAAATATCATACTCCATGAGTCAGAAAACCAAAATAGACAACACAATTCCAGATGGACCTTAAAGCGAGCTCCTTCCTTAAGGTCCCCAAACATGTACTTATGGTGCTAACCACAAAGTATATACCAAACACTGCCTCGCAGAAGATCACCTTCTGACTTACAGACAGTTCCAGATGACCGGTCTACCAGAAAACCAAACCAGAATAAAGAATATACTCACTTACAATGATGGGGTCCTTGTCTGCCTCCGCAGTGATCCGGTGAGTCGAGGAGTCCCTCCGGGAAATCCCGGGGGTACCCTAGGGAGTCCTGTTCCCAGCAGGTCCTGCGGTCCGGCAGAGAGGTTGTCCCATCTGGGTCGCCAAATTGATTCAAAGATCGAAGCCGAAATTCCTTTAAGTAGTATATTCTTTATTGCAGCGCTGGATGCACGGGGGATCTCTCCACCTATCGTGCATACCCAAAGCAGAAAGCAGTCTTGAATTTATACAATCAATCTATCAATATTCTACAAGCACCTATACATATGCATTACCTATCCCCGCCTTCCCTCGCTTCTCATGCTAATTAGCCTTTTGGCACCTTGCGCCTGCGCAGAGCCTTCCAAGAATTGTGGGCAGGGGTCTTTGGGACGTGGGCAGGGGTCTTTGGGAGGAAGGCCCCGAGTCTTCCTCACAGTGTACTTTTTACCTTTGGTCAGGAATCTGCTGAATTGGCATGTTTCTTAATTGCAAGAGCTGGTTGTTGCTAATTCTCCCGTTTGTTGTATCTCTATAATGAATTCCAATGTCCAGTTTTGAGATTTATAGTCCTTACATTCGTTTCTCTGTCCGCCTGCCGCTTCCTTATCATGAGTTCCAGTGTCTTGTTTCGAGATATACAGTCCTTGTCTGGGGATTGTCCTTGCCTCCCCAATACCTCCTTAATCAATCCCCCCTTTTCTTTTCCCATGCAAATTCTTTTGCATCAGATACTTTCATTATTTACAGTAACACAACAAAGCAGGCATCTAAACAACATGCACACAAATATTCCTAACACTACTAATACGATGAGAGCAATGAATACTTGTTTCAACCATTGGAAATTGGGCAACCAGGAGGTTAACTTATTCCATAGTTCACTAAAACTCCATGAAAGATCATCTTTACTGATCTCATGTAGGATCCTTGTCTGCTTCCATCTTTCTTCCAGGTCGGTAGAGATCCTTCCACTCTGATCTACATACATACAACAACTTGTGTTTATTACTGTACAGACTCCCCCTTGAGTGGCCAGTAACAAGTCTAGGGCCATCCGATTTTGGAATACTACCTGTGATAAACTAGATATCTCTTCTTGTTGAGCCTTTATAGCATCCAGAATTTTGTTTTCTAACTTCTCTATAATTGCAGAAATATTAACTATTGCCTTTTCCAATTCACTCACTCCTAACCATGGGATAAACCATCGCACAAAACTATGAAAAGGGGTGTGTCTCTCTACCAATGGATTGTTAATTTTTCATCTGATTCTCCGGATATGATTTCTCAAGTAACCTCGAGGCGCTACATCATGTACTGTCATATT